>NC_057810.1:234578205-234785985 GCF_018294505.1 Triticum aestivum
TACTCTTTAGGGAGTTTGGCTTCTGTCCATTCGGCGATGAAGTCGGCCAGTACTTGCGACTTAATGGCTCACCGCGGTTTGTATGTTATGTCGAACGGTAGGAGTTTGATAGCCCATTTAGCAATCCGGCCCGTAGCATCGCGGTTATTTATTATGTCATTGAGTGGTACTTCGGAGGCCACCGTGATTGAACACTCTTGAAAGTAGTGTCGTAGTTTTCGGGATGCCATGAAGACCGCGTATGCTATCTTTTGATAATGTGGGTACCACGACTTGCATGGGGGGGAGGATAGTGGATACTTGGTATACCGGCTTTTGGAGCGGGAACTTATGTCCATCTGTCTCTCGTTCGACGACGAGCACTGTGCTTACAACTTGATGTGTTGCAGCTATATACAGCAGCATTGGTTCACCGACATTTGGCATGGCCATGATTGGATTGGTGGCCAAGAGGGATTTTATTTCCTCCAGTCCGGCCATAGCCGCATCCGTCCACTCGAAGTGTTCGGTGCATCGAAGAAGGCGATAAAGAGGTAGTGCCTTTTCTCCTAATCGGGAGATAAAGCGGCTTAAGACGGCCATGCATCCAGTTAATTTCTGGATTCTCTTGAGGTCTGTTGGGGTAGCCAACTGTGACAGAGCTCGGATTTTAGCCGAGTTTGCTTCTATTCCTCTATTGGAAACGATGAAGCCCAAGAGTTTTCCGGCAGGTACACCGAAAACGCATTTTTCCGGGTTGAGCTTGATGTCATATGTTTAGAGATTGTTGAACGTAAGCCTCAAGTTGTCTATTAAAGATTCGATGTGTCTGGTTTTGATGACCACATCGTCTACGTATGCCTCCAATGTTTTACCGATTTGTGTTTCCAGGCATGTCTGAATCATGCGTTGATAGGTTGCACCGGCGTTTTTGAGCCTGAAAGGCATGGTGTTAAAACAGAAGGGGTCGTATGGAGTGATAAATGCCGTTGCGTCTTGATCGGACTCCGCCATCTTGATTTGATGGTATCCGGAGTATGCGTCAAGGAAACATAATGAGTCTTGTCCTGTGGTAGCATCAATGATTTGATCGATGCGGGGGAGGGGGAATGGATCCTTGGGGCAAGCCTTATTGAGGTCCTTGAAATCGATGCATAGGCGCCAGGATTTGTCCTTCTTTGGTACCATCACCAGGTTTGCTTGCCAGTTCGGATGTTTAATTTCTCTGATGAATCTGGCCTCAAGTAGCTTGGCTAGCTCTTCTCCCATGGCTGGTCGCTTGAGTTCTGAAAAGCGCCGAAGAGTCTGCTTGACCAGCTTATATCCTTTTAGTATGTTTAGGCTGTGCTCGGCCAGCCTGCGTGGGATACCTGGCATATCCGAAGGATGCCAGGCGAAGATGTCCCAATTCTCGCGCAAGAACTCTCGTAATGCAGCGTCTATTGTGGGGTTCAGCTGTGCCCCAATTGATGCTGTTTTTGTAGGGTCCGTTGGATGGACCTGGAATTTCACTATTTTGTCTGCTGGCTTAAAAGAGGTGGACTTGGTTCGTTTGTCGAGTATCACGTCCTCCCTGTCCACCGTGGAGCGCAGCGCAGTTAATTCTTCGGCCGTGAGGGCTTAGGATAATGCCTCCGGGGCTAATGCAGTGGTTTTGTTTTCGGCACGGAGTGCTATGTACGGATCACTGGCTAGAGTGATGATTCCATTGGGCCCAGGCATCTTGAGCTTCATGTACCCGTAATGGGGTATAGTTTGGAAGCTTGTGAATGCATCCCACCCTAAAAGGGCATGGTATCCACTATTAAACATGGCCACTTGGAATGTGATTTCTTCGGACCTATAATTCTCCGGCGTGCTGAATACCACATCAAGTGTTATTTTTCCCGCGCATCGTGCCTCCCGACTAGGGATGATTCCTCTGAAGGTCATGCTGCTTTGCTCAACGCGGTTCTTGTCTATTTCCATTTTGTTAAGAGTTTCCTCATAGATGAGGTCTAATCCGCTGCTGCCGTCCATGAGCACTTTAGTAAGTCGGAAGCCATCCACAATTGGGCTAAGGACCAAAGAGGCTGGTGCTCGGACCGTTCGGATTGAGGTTCATCGCTGGCATTGAAGGTTATGGACGTATCATTCCACGAGTTTATTGCTGCGACGTGGCAGACTTCGGCGAGGCTGCGGAGCGCTCGTTTGCGCCTATTGTTTGAGGCGAAAGTCTCGAAGACTCTCAGTACTATATTGTTATTTTTTGTGGGATGGTGCTCTGCGGTATTGTCGATGAGAAGATCCTCGCCGCTCTTGGCCACCTATCGGAGTATCCAACATGCTCTAAGGCTGTGTGTTGGTATGCTGCCCGGTGTGCTATGAATTTTGCATGGCCTGATGAGCCATCCCTCCAGTACGGTTCCATGCCCTGTAGAGGGCCTTGGCTTCTTTGTAATTGGATTGGGTGGCTTGCGGGAGCGCACCCTTTTAGTTCGGACGAGGGGATTAGTTAGGGCCGGAGGATCCCAGAATTTTGTCTGGGTTTTCCAGGCGCTTTCCATCGCACAGTACTTTTGTACTATGGCCACCAAGTTTGCGAAGTGAGCTATGTCACGGTGACTTATGGCGTTGAGAATTCCCTTGTCCGTGCAATTTTTGCAAAAGAATGAGATTGCGTCTTCCTCATGACAGTCCTTAACCTTGCTCATTACAAGGAGGAATCTGGCCCAGAAGTGGTGTACTGTCTCTTGGGGGTCTTGTCTAATGTGGGAAAGATCACTTGTGTCTGGGTGGGTGGGTAGACTTAAATCCACATCCTGATCCGATCTGAGACCTAGGGGCAAAGGAGCTCCCGAGCTTGGTAGCTCGGGTTCCAAGACGTTGCCCAATATTTGGGGCCCGTTGCCCAATTCTAAGTTCGGAGCATGGGCCTTGTCCTCCCGTAGACGGGTATCCGGCTCGGAGAGCTCGGGAATCCGGACATAGTTCGTCCTCAAAATAAAGGAAGAATCGTTGTTTTGTTCCTCCACCACTACTATCTGATGGGTGACCCGCGGAGAGTTAATCTCCCTTTGGTCGGGTTTAAGCCCGATCCGATCATAGTCCGTAGCAACTCCCAGGGCGGCGATGCAATCCAAGAGCTCGTTCAGGGAGGAGAGCTCCATTGAATCCATCTGCTCCGTGAATTCTGAGCTGACGTGGAGGCTGTTCTTGATGACCTGAGAAGTCATCATCGGCGTGGTAGCTGAATGGGAGGCCATGACGAAACCGCCCAGCTGGAGAGTTTGGCCTACAGCCAGGGATCCTCCACATGTGATGTTGTCCTTGACAACAAGGCGAATCATCAAACCTTATTGCGACGGCACAGTGGAACTCTCAATGAAAGCACCAATGTCGGTGTCAAAACCGGCGGATCTCGGGTAGGGGGTCCCGAACTGTGCGTCTAAGGCTAATGGTAACAGGAGACAAGGGGCGCGATGTTTACCCAAGTTCGGGCCCTCTCGATGGAGGTAATACCCTACTTCCTACTTGATTGATCTTGATGATATGAGTATTACAAGAGTTGATCTACCACGAGATCGTAGAGGCTAAACCCTAGAAGCTAGCCTATGATTATGATTGTTGTTGTCCTACGGACTAAACCCTCTGGTTTATATAGACACCGAAGGGGGCTAGGGTTACACAAAGTCGGTTACAAAGAAGGAGATCTACATATCCGAATTGCCAAGCTTGCCTTCCACGCAAAGGAGAGTCCCATCCGGACACGGGACGAAGTCTTGAATCTTGTATCTTCACAGTCCAAAAGTCCGGCCAAAGTATATAGTCCGGCTGTCCGAGGACCCCTTAATCCATGACTCCCTCACCCTCCTTCGTCGTTGGCCTTGAGCGTCCCGAGCCTATATGCTGCCCCTGACGCGGGATTAGTCGGTGAATCAAGCCTGCCAGCATGGTCTCTTGAGCCTGTGCCTTTGCCACCTTTCGTTCGCATCCTCACCTGGGGCGTGAGCAGCCTGCCCAAGGCTCCTCCTCTGATCATGGACGGCGAGTGGTTGGCATCGGTCCTTGGCTCTTTTTCGGCGAGTGGATGCGCGCCGGTCCTGGTTCCTTGCGGAGCCCAACCGGCAACCGTTGGGGTGCCAGCCCCCAGCCCCCTGCTGAGAGGGGGCAAACCGCTTCAGGGCCCACTGGCAGCACCGGCGGCGGAGGACGACATCGACAGCATGCTCAAGCGTGCGGGGGAGTGAAGCGTCGTTCGCCGAGAGTTCCTTCGGAAGGCGATGGACGTGATGGGCCAGCTTGGTGGAGAGGTCGCGGATGTGGATGCGTGTCTTGAATCTGAGGGCTTGCGGCTGACTGAGGAGCGATGCAAGCTGAAGGTGGCAGTCAACCTCGTGCGTCATCAGCGCGAGCTTGACAATGCAAAGGCCGAAGCATCCCTTGCGGCCTCGCGAAAGGCCTGCTCCCGAGCTATAGAGGAGGCTCGGGAAGCAGATCATCATCGCGAAATCGCGGAGAAGCACGCGTGGGAGCTCCAAGCCTAGAGCGCTTCCCTGGAGCAGCAAGTGGAGCTGTGTCAGGACGCCCTTGCGTCGCTGAAGGGGACACCTGTCGAGGAGGAGGAGCTCTAGAGGCGCGAGGAAGTGCTGATGCTGGAGGCTGCTGAGTGCAATCTTGACCTTGAGCGGTTGGAGACGAGGGAGCACCAGGTTACCCAGGCGGAGGACGAGGTTGGCGCGCATGAGGCTCGAATCCAGGAGGAGGTCAACCGCCGCGTGGTGGAAGCTCGTGTAAATCTTGAGCGCATGTACGACCAGAGGCTAGAGCTGATTGAAACCGAGGCTGCGGGCATGACTGCCGCCCTCAGGTCCAAGCTGACTGAAGCGGAGCAGTGCACGGAGGCCACCATAGCTGCTCTAGTCTCGGCGCAGACTGAGTTGGCCTCCGCCCGCGCCGAGCTACTTCCTCTTCTGCGGCGGGTTGCTGACGCTGAGTCCATCGCACAGCAGAACAGAGAAGAGATTCTTCAACGGCAGACGCTGGAGCACATGCACGACCCCATGCTCCAGCAACTCAGGAACAGGGCCAACACGGCCCTGGGCAATATCTGTGATGCGGACGCCCCGCATCCTCACGTGACCAACTATGCCGGTCACCTCCACTTCTTCACTGATGTGGTGACGCGCCTGGAGAACCGCTCCGAGAGAGGTCGCTAGCTTGTCGAGGAGAGGAGCCGCAGCCTGCTAGGGCACGCCTTTTACCGCGTCTTCAGCCATCTTCAAAACTCCGACCCCAACTTTGACTTCGATGCCATCATCGCCCCGGTGCCCGAGGCCATCCGAGGCAACCTGTCGCGGTCGGTGGAGGACAACGTGGATGCGCTCGTCAGGGCCTTTGCTTCCGACAATGACGGGGTGGTAATTGTAGTGGATGAAGGAGATGTGGCCAATGGTGGTGAAGACGGCGCCAATGATGGCGATGGCGATGCCAGCGACAATGATAGTGGCGGCAGTGATGCCTCTGGAGGCGATCAAGAGGGTGCGGTGAGTGATATGTCTGACTGACCCTGTGCTCCCCTACTATTTATCCTGCACACAAAAGCTCGGGCACGGCCCTGAAGGTTGTAAGAGCATTTTGGGAGGGGAGCCCCTCATGTGAAAATATTGTCGCCCGTATGCTTTTAGGAATGATGCCGAACATGCGCCTACATGATTCTACGGGCCCTGGGGCGAGCTAGTTGTTGTAGTTTACCTTTAGCCCGGACAAGTCCTGGATACGCTTGCGAGGCCGTGCGCCTCCGAGGGTCCTCCGAGGGACCTGCTGACCTAGTGGTGAGAGCCTCGAGAGAGCGAGTGCCGGCCGCGAGGTGGCATGCGTGCGTGCGCTTGGCCCAGCCCCGCCTGTGAGAGGCTCGCAAGGGGGAGGCAGCTAGTGCAAATTCCAACTAGGGCAGAAACCAGAACACGAGAAATCACACGAACGAGACAAGACACCCCCCCCCCCCGCATACACAAACGCAAATTCAACTTCAACTTAAATCCGAAACAAGGAAGCTCGACCACAGAAAGGGAGGCAGAAAGCAAAAGGCCGCATCCGGCACCTAGTCTAGTCTTCGACGTCTTCTCGCGAGTGCGGAGCTAAGTGCTGCCACTGGGCATGGGAGGGAGCCCTCGAGGCCCGAGGGCGGCTCTCCGGAGACTCCAGGGCGTGTACAGCCCCAACTCATTATTACGTGAGAGTGTCACGGGCGGTGAGCTTCATAGCCACTGGGCCTTCTTCACAGGCACTGGGCCTTGCTTCATATCGCCAGTCGAGGGCCCCGCCTTGCGCCACACTCGACCACCATAGACGGCGGCCGGAGACCAAGGACGATGCCAATGGGGCAAAGGGGACGCCAGCGGTTCCCTCGGCGACCACGGGTCCTCTGCCGGGGGCAGGCTTTGCAGCACCTCCCCGACAGAGGGCCTAACTCCGGGGTATGCCTTGCTCTGTGCACCGTGGGGAGGGGCCTGGCTCCCGGCCCCTCTCCTGTAGCCCCCAATGCGCCCCTCCTGGCGGAAGGGAGGATGCCGAGCTGGGGCAGCCTTCAACTGTAGTGACCTGAACTTCCTGCGACCCATGGTTAGCATAAGCTTGCTCTTGAGGAATTAGCGGTACCTGATAGCTGCTGCTGCTAGCACGGTTGGTGAGGCTTCCTTGAGGCTCCTGAAAAGGCTCGGCTTCTGGCGTCTCTTCCTCCCAGCCTGGCCCGGGAAACGAGGTAGGATCTTCTTCCAGCGCGTACTCCCGATCCACCATATGGGGCACGTAAGCCTCCGAGGTCGCCGCCCCGAAGACTTCGCCGTAGTGCCCCACGCTCCACGCGGCCTGGCCTAATGCGCCGTCTTGGGAATGGTAGGGCGGCGGCCCACCCAGGCCGTAGGCGGCGATGCACATGCCCTCGCTCGCCGGAGGTGGTGCTGGTGCAGTCTGACGCCCGGCGCCGGTGGTTGAGCTGGTGTCGATGAAGCCTCGGGGTGCACCTGAGGGGGCACTGGCCCGGATGGGCCCACCGCGTGATCCGACCGGGGCCTGGGATGGAAGTTGGACACAGAAGGGAGGTGCCCCCGAAGCTGAGGCATCCAGGAGCTTAGCAACATGCTCCAGCAGTGCGTCTCGGCCGCTCTCCTGCAACCTGCACCGCAGCAGCTCCCTAGCCACAGTGAGCGCGGCCCTCATGTTCGCTTGTTCCCGTCGGGTGTGCGGCGTCATGGCCGCGGCGTGGTTTGAGGCCCTTGCGGCTGATTGCACCTGTCGCGGAGTGAGGGCAGGCAGTGCTTGACCGCATCGCCTGCGCCCTGCAGCGTTCTGTGGCGCACGGGGCTGCCTGAGGCGCGGGGTTGAGGTCACCCTGGCAGGCGGCGTGGCATGGGCAGGCCATGCCGCCCAGTGGTCGGCGTTGGCCGTTGGGTCACCGGACATGAAGCGCAAATCAGCAGAAAGAAGATTCTGGCGCACCCCTACCTAGCGCGCCAAATGTCAGATATCGGGTTCTGGAAAAACCCTTAAGGTTCGAACTCTGGGGTGCGCACGAAGATCTCTCCCTACCGAAACACGCCCATAACCTCACCGCGATCCTAAGCTAGATTGATGAACAGCACAAGAGACACGAGGTTTATACTGGTTCGGGCCACCGCTGTGGTGTAATACCCTAACCAGTGTGTGGTGTGGTGGATTGCCTCTTGGGCTGATGATGAACAGTACAGAGGATGAACAGCCTCGCGACGAGAGGTGTTCTTGTGGTGGTGTGGATGAACTTAACCCATCCTGCTACTGTGGTGGCTAGCCCTATTTATAGAGGCCCTGGTCCTCTTCCCAGATATTAAGCGAGAAGGGATCCAACAACGGCCATTTTGAAAGGGGACAACTAGTACAAGCTATCCTGACTAAAGGTGATCTTCGACTGCCAAAGGTGCTGGTGGTGACGCCGTCTGGGCTCCATGGTGACCTCCGTCCTGTCGGTCTGCTGGTCTTCATCTTGTTGCACCGATAAGGAAACCTTTGCCTCATGCCTCGGTACTCTGCACCTGCGCTTGCCCCCTTTGCACCAAAGAGGAAACGAGGACACTGCGCAGGCTGGCGCCCTCCTGGCGCCCGCCTGGTCTTGATCGTCATGGCCGCCTTGATCTCTCCGCCTCCTCGCGAGCCTGCCTGTTGAGGCCGCCTCTGAGGAGGCCTTGTGTCGTCTGCCCCGTGAGGCTTGGCCCCTCGCGAGGGTCTTGAGCTTGGGTTGATGAAGATGGGCCGTACTGGGCCACTGGCTGAGCCACGCTATAGGCCGCGCGCAGGCAAGTCTGGGGACCCCCGTTCCCAGAACGTGGACAAAGTCCTATCTCTAAGAAAGATTGCAGAGAACACCAATGAGAACCTCATTGCTAAATAGCTACACCTGGAAGCTATGACCGACATGCTAGGCCGGTCTCACAGCCTTGCTCAGCAGCTTGTGCATCAATTCCCGCGCAAGGCTAACCTTTCTTGAACTGTCTTGGAAGTGGTCTTGGTTCAGTATTATTTTGTTATGCTGCAATGGCGCCCAGTTTTTGTAATCTGCTTCTTTGTTGCGCTTTATGATCACTGGTGGCGAACTTCGATGCCCAGTGGATGTAATACACCATAAATCCTTTATTGTACAGTGTAGGTTTGTTCTAAGTTACTATGCCATAATTTATTTATTGTATAGAGCAGGTTTGATCTTAATTCCTACTAGTTACTGCCATCATTCGCTATCTAAAAAAATGGAGAAAATCTGATGTAGTTGACCAGGCCGAAACATTTGCCTCTAACTAGCCTGCTTTTTAGTGGGCCACAATTGGGCCGACTTGCAATTTTCTTGGGCCTGAAAGGCCATTGGGGCCTTCACACTTTGCGCTAGGCCCACAACTTACACGGGCCTATATTCGGCCCAAACTTTAGTTGGGCCTTTAGTGGACCCAGCGCTTAGTTGGGCCCATGTAGCTTTGGGCAATTAACATGTTGAATATTGTGCTGGCCTATTACGACCCAGAAGAAACCGTGGGCCTTTAGCAGGCCGAAATGCATGTTGGGCCTCAATTTTCACTAGTCGTCGACAGGCCTTCAGCAGGCTGAAATGTAGACCGGGCCTTTTTTGGCCTAGTTATATGACGTGCCATTACCAGGCCGAAACATATCTCGGGCCTTAGTTGGCCCACTGATATCATGGGCCTCTAAGATGCCGAAAGCTTAGTAGAGGCATCAACGGGCCGAATTATACGATAGGCCTTTAACAGGCCCAAAGTCACGTTGGGTTGAATTGTTGCCACCTTTATCACGGGCCGTTAGAGGGATCGATGCCGCATCAGACCATTTATGGCCCATGGGCAGCACGGGCCATTCCCATGCGAAAGACACGCCGGGCTAAAATGGGCCCATGTCTACATCGGGCCTCTAATAGGACGTAATATCACTGGGCCGTAATTGGGCCCAAATATTCAGCAAAAAATTAACGGGCCAGATCTGGCTTCAGGCCGTAAATGGGCCATGTTTAAACATGCCTTTATTGGGCTAGCCCACTAGTACCTGAGTAAATACTACGGGCCTTTGATTGGGCCCGCCTTTTTAACCTATATGGGCCTAGGTTGGGCCCTGCCACGTGTTGACGTATCATAGGCATGTCTCCTCAGTTGGACGGACGACATCTGGCCCACCGAGGAGCCAACACGTGTTTCCTCCAGCCAATGATGATTTTACACGTGGAAAATCCTGTAAGTGCATCTAGTGCCCCTTAGTGATTTTGGTGTATTGAAGACTTATAGGTTAAGGGACTAATGTGTTTATGAGTGTACACAGGTCTATAAGTCTATGAGGAGTTTGATATTTATAGAGAAAGTCGACCCCTAAAAATGAATATCTTTGACTGAAGATTTTGTATTCCTGAAGACTTTCATGAAAACTTTGAAAGTGAAGAAATTGGTGTGTCCGTGAAGACTTGATATTCATGCAAGGAATATGAAGCTTGAAGACTTTCGTTTTCATAGTTTTGTTTTTCTCTTTCTTGAGTCATAGGAAACACCGTACTGTTAAAGGGGGTCAAGGAAATACTAAGGAAAAATTTCCATGTGATGCTCAACTCAAAATCCTACACCTACCAATCCCTTCGAGTGAAGCCATTGGAAATCTCATATAGTTCAGTCAATTTCTTCAGTGACAAAGACGAAGTTCTTCTGGTCACTGAGGAATTTGTTCTGACTGAGGAGTTAGGAATTCGCCAGTGCGGATTGCCTACACAGTGAGGAACATGATAGCCCTGAGGAATTTGAGAGTCAAATTTCCGACCGTTGTTGTGCTTCGCGCCAGCTGTCCCAAAATATCTTATCCACATAACGGTCATATCATTGAAGGGCATTTATGTCTTATCATGTCGGGCTGCTCCCTAGGCTATAAATAGCCGCCCCCTACAACCACTAGCTGGTTGGCTGCTCCGAGAGAAACTGACACTTGTCATTTGAGAGCAACCCATCCTCCGAGGACTTTGAGCGAAAATCATCGAGTGAGGAAAATCCAAACCCAAACACCCACAAACCCAAAGTGATTGAGCATCACTGAAGAGATTGATCCTGCGTGGATCCGACGCTTGTTACCTTTGAAGACTGTGCTTCTTCCAGACGGTTAGGCGTCATGGTCTAGAGCATCCAAGAGGAATTGTGGATCGCCGAGTGACCGAAGTCTGTGAAGGTTTGGAAGTCGCCTGAAGACTTACCACGAGTGATTGGACGAGGTCTGTGTGACCTTAGTTCAAGGAGAATACGGTGAGGACTTGGTGTCCTGAGCTGCGTGCTCAGCGACTGGGTGTCCGGGACTGTGTGTCCTCGAGTTTAAATACTCAGCCGCTCCAACCAGACGTACAACTGAGACAGCAGTTGGAACTGGTCTACCAAATCATTGTCTTCACCAACCTTACTGGTTCTATTTCCTCAACTCTTTCATTTCCTCATTACTGTGTTGAGTGATTGTTCATATCTGTGTTTGAAGACTTTGACTGAAGACTTTCTCAATTTCCTCAGTTCAATTTCTTCAGTCTGTTTGTCTTCATCTTGTGTTATCCTGTGTTTACGCTTTCTGTACTCTGTGATTGTCTTCATTTCATCATGATGACTATGTGTGTATTCTGTATGCTTACTTCTGAGTACTTATTCCGCTGCAAGTAGTTCTTCGCTAAGGAATTTCCTCACCGGCAAATTCCTCAGTGAAGAATTCATAAAAATCGCCTATTCACCCCCCTCTAGTCGATATAACGCACTTTCAATTGGTATCAGAGCAAGGTACTCCCTTGTTCTGTGTGATTTTGGTTTAACCACCTGGAGTTCTAGTTATGTCGACCGCAGGTATGATCAAGGTCTCTGCTGGGTGTCCTACCTTCGATGGCACGGACTACCCCTACTGGAAGAATAAGATGCGAATGCATCTTGAAGCAATTGACAACGATCTCTGGTACGTTGTGGAAAATGGTGTTCCCTCAGTCACACCTTCCCTGAATGCTGCTGATGTGAAGAGATTCAAGCAACTCGATTCTCAAGCGAAGAATATCATATGTGGTCATCTGAGTAAAGGGCAGTATGGTAGAGTGAGTGCTTTGGAAACTGCTAAGCTTATCTGGGATAGGCTCTCCAAAGTAAACGAAGGAGTCTCAACTCAACGTGACTCTCGTGTTGACGTTCTTCGCAATCTCTTCAACCGCTTCAAAAGACTCGACAATGAAAATGTTCAGCAAACCTTCGATCGCCTCACTGATATCTCAAATGAGCTTCAAGCGCTCGGTGCCACTGACATCACCGATCATGAGGTGGTGAAGAAATTGCTGAGATCACTCGATTCGTCATTTGACACTCTGGCACTGATGATTCAAGAGCGTGCTGATTACAAGTCACTAGATCCCGCTGATATCCTCGAGAGGCTAAATACTCATGAGTTCCAGCTTGCTGAAAAGAGAGATCTCTATGGTTCAAGCTATGGCAAACACGTGCCCTGAAGGCCAAGGCAGTGTCTGAATCTGAATGTGAAGATTCTGGTAGTAGCCTTGGTGATCCTGAAGAATTGAGCCAGGAGCTAGCACTGCTCGTGAAGAAGTTCCAGAAATTCTCAAGACGTGGTCGCTTTGGAAAATCTTCAAGGAGCAGTGATTCCTCATCAAGTGACTATAAGAGAAGGCTATGCCACAAATGCAAGAAGCCTGGTCACTACATTCAAGATTGTCCTCAGTGGGACAAGGAACTAAAGAAGAAGAAATACAAGGATTACAGTTCTGATGATGCCAAGAAGAAGAAGAAATCTTCAAAGTCTTCATCATCAAAATCCTCGAAGTCTTCATCCCACAAGAAGAGCAGCTCCAAGAAGGCTCGGGCATTCATTGGCAAGGAAATGGATTCTGAGGCTGAATCTGAGGATAATGAGGAAGAGGAGGCATCCGAGGAGTCTGAGTCAGGTGTGGCAAGTCTAGCTCTTGCTACCGCATTTGTCAGCAAGTCTATCTTCAACTCTGAAGAAAATGGCAACACCAACAACGCTGATGAAGGCAATGACGACTATGCTCCCACCTATTGCTTCATGGCAAAGGCTGCTAAGGTAACTAAATACCCCTCCTCTGAATCAAGTGAGGATGAATCTGATGAAAATCTTAAGCCTAGCTACTCTAAACTTGCTAAGATTGCTGTGAAACAACAAAAGGCTATTGAAAAACTTCAAAACATGCTAGACAAAAGTGATGATATGTTGGGTGATGAAATGGACCGCACTAAAGACTTAACTGAAAATCTTCAGAGACTTCAGTCTAAGTTTGACAACCTTCAAAGTCATCATAAAACTCTCTTAACTGATCATGAGAAGCTTTCTTATGAATTTCTTCAAAGAAAGCAAGATCTTGAGAAGCTAAGAGTGAGTTATGAAGATCTTCAGAAGGAGCGCGATTCATTACTTGCTCAACAAATCAGCGCTACTCAGGAAGAATTTGATCCTCCATGCTTAAAGTGCATTGAACGTGAATCTGCTAATTCTTCACCTGAATGTTCAAATGCTTCAAATGTTACAAATTCTTCACCTGCCTCTGCTATCACTAATTCCTCATCTGAGGACATTTCTAGTATTACTGACGATGCAGGGCTGAAGGAATTGTATATGACAGGCATGTACAAAAGCCTCAAAGGGCATCAGACTCTTTGTGATGTGCTTAAAAAGCAGATCCTCAACAGAAACCCTAGGAAAGAGGGTATTGCCTTTGAGAGGAAACTCAATGCTGATGGAACATATTGGAAGCCTGAGCAGTACCCGAAAACCTCATGGGTTGCTGCAAAGGGACCTCCAGTTGATCCATCTAACTTATCTGGCTTTACATGTGAATCTCCTCATTCTTCTGATGAGTCATTTGACTCCAACTATAAACTGTTCAAAAATCAGAATGGTGAAGTATTTGCTAGATATGTTGGCACTAACTGCAGGAACGGTTCCCCTATGAAGAAAATCTGGGTTCCCAAAAGTTATGTTGAAAGTCTTCAGGTGAATGTCCTCATGACACCACCAGTGAAGAATAGGAACCCCAGATCAAACTCTTCATATGGACCAAATTCTTCATATGGATCCAAGTCCTCATACGGACCAAATTCCTCACATGGATCAAATTCCTCAAAAGGATCAAAGTCCTCATATGAACATCATCGTGCTAACAACTCTGTTTCGCAGGGTAGAGCTAAGGGCTATGAATATGTGCATTATTCTTCAAATCATTATGTTCATAAGTCCTCGAAGAATTTCTCTGCTTATTCATATGCTTACCCTAACCCCTCTTATGTGAAACAAAATGGTTTGGCATCTTTGCCACCTTTCTCATATGGTGCTCGCAGAGTGATGAACTCTTTGCCACCCCTCCAGATGTGGGTGGTGAAGAAAAAGAACTAATCTCTTATGCAGGGTCATATCTCCAGACGTGCTTTAACGTCTGAAGAATTTGCTGGGGGCCTGACAAAATGCCTGAAAGGACGCAGGCGAATCATGATGAAATGAACTTTCATTTCACACGTCCTCACACTGCTTATCTGTGCTATTGCTTGATGAAATTGAACTGATGATACTGATGTCATATTCTTCACTGATGAAGTATATGAGTTTGTAAGCTGCACTAATTCATCTGCAGGATGATCAACCCAAAGCAAATGAGTGGGTCCTCGATAGTGGATGTACAAATCACATGACTGGTGACAAGAATCTATTGATGGATGCTCCCTTAACACCGTCACATCTGAAGCATATCATCTTCGCTGACAAAGGCAAAAGTCAGGTATTGGGTCTAGGTAAGGTTGTGATCTCTAAGGATCGACACATGGACAAAGTCATGCTTGTCGAGTCCTTAGGATACAACCTCATGTCTGTCTCAATGCTTTGTGATCTTGATATGGTTGTTGTCTTTGGCAAGTATCGTTGTGTTGTGATCATGGAAGCTGACAATTCCAAAGTCTTCGAAGGCTTTAGGAGAGGAGACTTGTACATTGTTGATTTCTCTACAGGACCACAACCTGCCGTGTGCTTACTTGCAAAAGCTTCAGAAGGCTGGCTATGGCATCGACGACTTGGTCATGCAGGCATGAGTAATTTGCACACGCTTGCGAAGAAGAAGCATGTCATTGGCATTGAAAATGTCAAATTCCTCAAGGATCACTTGTGCGGAGACTGTGAAGCCGGGAAGATGACCAAGGCCAAGCATCCAGCGAAGACTATCATGACCACCACTCGACCATTTGAATTGCTTCACATGGATCTCTTCGGTCCTAATCATTATTCTGCTGTGACTAATGATGCATCTCTATATGGCTTTGTTATTGTTGATGATTACTCTCGTTACACATGGGTACATATTGTTACTTACAAACATGAAGTGCAGGAAATCTTCAAACGATTTTCCTCGAGGGCTTCAACCAACTTTGGTGTGAAGATCAAGCACATCAGGAGTGACAATGGAACTGAGTTCAAGAATTCCGGTCTTAATGACTATCTTGATGAACTTGGTATTACTCATGAGTTATCTGCTCCTTATACTCCTCAGCAAAATGGCGTCGTGGAGCGCAAGAACAGAACTCTTGTTGAGATGGCTCGCACTATGCTTGATGAATACAAAACACCTCATCGTTTTTGGATTGATGCAATTGATACCGCGTGCCACATCATCAACAGAGTATATCTTCACAAATTCTTCAAAGACTGCCTATGAACTCCTCACTGACAAGAAACCCAATGTGAGTTATTTCAAAGTCTTCGGTGCTAAATGTTGGATTAGAGATCCTCATCACAATGCTAAATTTGCACCGAAAGCACATGAAGGTTTTATGCTTGGTTACGGAAAGGACTCGCACACCTACAGAGTCTTCAACATCGCTCTTCACAAGATTGTTGAAACTGTAGATGTGCGGTTCGATGAAACTAATGGCTCACAAAGAGAGCACCTACCTTCTGTGATAGATGAACCCGCACCTGAAGATTCTATCAAGTTCAAAGCTTCTGAGGATGTCATTCCTACCGAAGAATCCACTGAAGAATTCATTCGAGAACGCGAAGATCGTCGAGCTAATGTATCTGAGGAAAATGCTGAAGAAAATTGTGTTGAAGAAAATGCTGATCAAATTACTCGACGACAACCAGCTCATCGTCGCGTTGCAAAAGAAGTGCAAGTTGAAAAGATCATCGATGACACTGAAGCACCAGGTCCTCTCACACGCTCAAAAGCTTCACATTTATCTAACTTTTGTGGGCACTATGCTTTTGTCTCTATCACAGAGCCCACTAAGGTAGATGAAGCATTTCTGGAGCCTGAGTGGATTTAGGCCATGCAAGAGGAATTACATCAGTTCGAGCTCAACAATGTCTGGGAACTGGTTAAATGTCCAGATCCTCGCAAGCATAATATCATTGGCACAAAGTGGATCTACGGCAACAAGCAAGATGAAAATGGCCTTGTGGTGAGGAATAAGGCACGACTTGTAGCTCAAGGCTACACACAGGTTGAAGGAATTGATTTCGATGAAACTTTTGCACCTGTTGCTAGACTTGAGGCTATTCGCATATTACTTGCTTATGCTAACCATCATAATATCACTTTATATCAAATGGATGTGAAAAGTGCATTCCTCAATGGTAAGCTTGAGGAAGAAGTATATGTTGCTCAACCCCCAGGTTTTGAAGATCCAAAGAATCCTGACAAAGTCTTCAGACTCAACAAGGCCCTCTATGGCCTCAAGCAGGCCCCTCGGGCGTGGTATGATACTTTGAAGGAATTCTTCGTGAAGAATGGCTTCACACCCGGTTCACTCGACCCTACTCTCTTTACTAAATCTTATGATGGTGAACTGTTTGTGTGCCAAATATACGTTGATGATATTATCTTTGGCTGTACTGACCAACGTTATAGTGATGAATTTGCCTATATGATGAGTGAAGAATATCAAATGTCTATGATGGGAGAGTTGAAATTCTTCTTAGGTCTTCAAATTCGTCAACAGCACAATGGCATATTCATATCTCAGGAGAAATACCTCAAGGATGTTCTGAGGAAATTCGGCATGCAAGATTGCAAAGGAGTCAAAATTCCTATGCCCACAAATGGCCATCTATGCACTGATGAAAATGGTATTGACTTCGATCACAAGGTATACCGCTCCATGATTGGTTCTTTATTGTACTTATGTGCATCTAGGCCAGATATAATGCTTAGTGTTTGCATGTGTGCCCGATTTCAAGCTACACTGAAGGAATCACACCATAAGGCTGTGAAGCATATTCTTCGATATCTAGCTCACACACCAACACTAGGACTATGGTACCCCAAGGGCTCTACCTTTGATCTCATTGGATATTCTGACTCTGACTATGCTGGTGATCGTGTGGACCGCAAGTCAACATCTGGTACTTGTCATTTCCTCGGACGATCTTTGGTCTGTTGGTCCTCGAAGAAACAGAACTGCGTATCACTGTCTACTGCTGAAGCTGAGTACATTGCTGCTGGTTCTTGCTGTGCTCAATTGCTGTGGATGAAGCAAACTCTCAAGGACTACGGCATCAACATGAAGAATGTGCCTCTCTACTGTGACAATGAGAGTGCCATCAAGATTGCTCACAACCCAGTTCAGCACTCGAAGACAAAGCACATTCAGATCCGTCATCATTTTCTTCGTGATCATGTGTTGAAGGGCGACATTTCTATTGAGCATGTGAAGACTGAAGAACAGCTAGCCGATATCTTCACAAAGCCCTTGGATGAGAAGAAATTTAGCAAGTTGCGGTGTGAGCTAAATATCTTAGAGTCTTCGAATGTTCTTTGAAAAGGACACACATCCTAACACTTATGCAAAATTGATGACTTAGATGTGCAACACATGAAGAAACGTTTTTCTTCAATCAATGAAGAATAACACTCTAAGTGTGAAGAAATTAATGAAGAATTTGATTCTCAGAACCCTACGACAATTGTACGCGGTGTCTGAAATCATCATTCTTATACGGTGGGTCACGCCACCACCAAAGTTGAAAATCTTCAATTTGAGTTTTTCCTCAGTTTTTGAAATTCTTCAGTTTTTCAAATTCTTCAACATTGCAAAATCTTCACTGTTTCCGTCGTTTTTCTTCATTGGCTATATATATATATATATGGGTTTATGTCCTCTACAACATTCACTTATGGCTATTTCTTCAAGTTGCATTTTCTGCTAAGTGAATGTGATCGGACCCTTCCCCCTCTATGCTATACTCAACCCAATCTATTCACAAATTCTTCATGTGCGTTCTATTTGAAACTCGTTCAAAATCTTCACTGTGTCCTGTCAGCTGAAGAAATTGCGAACCGAACTTTAAAACTAATCTTATCCAAATTTTTGGTTTTGCCGCTCAAACCGTCCCGTATCCCACGATAGACTTATCTATTCACCCACGATCTAACACGATCTCCACTTTTCAGTACGTGGGTGACACATGTCAAGCGAATGAGAAGGGCCAGGGGCACGTTCGTCCTAAATCTTCGGGCGAACAGTTTTTCACTGCGACTATAAATACCCCCTCACCCTTCCTCACTTCCTTTACTCCGCTCGACCGCTCTCTCTCTCGCTCGAGCTTCTCAAACCCTAGCGCCGCCGCTACTCCATCGTCGCCGTGAGGAAGAGCTTCACTGCCTCGACCTCGTCGCCGTCGTACTCGCGCCGGCCGCGGAAATCTTCACTCCGCCGCCGCCGTAGCTGTCTTCCTCCGCCAAGTTAGGGCGTGGAAGATCTGAACTGACGAGCTTCAAATCTACACTTCTCAGTTCGTCGTGTTCTTCATCCAGGGTAATTAAAAGTTACTTTTACTGCCCTCTTTGATTCAAATTTTCTCTACAAAATCTTCAAAGGTGTTTTATTCTTCAAATCCTCACACACAAAACACCTCACTAGTCATCTGTTCTTGATTCGTTTCCCTAAGCATCATTTTCTTCAAGATTCCTCAATTGTGTGGATCGTCGATCTATACAACTCTGGAACCTAAGACAAAGTACGCTTAGTGAAATTCTTCAAGACTCATCTGGTCAAATTCCTCAAACTTGTTCATTTTGAAAACCTTCTGAGAACGCATATGACCTCTTCAAATTCCTCGCAACTATACTCTGTTCACAGGTACTCATGTCCGCTGCTGAATCACTAGGTTCTCATCAACTTAACTCATTTGCAGCGTTCCTTGAAGAAAAGTTGCATACTTCTTCAGAGAATTCGATTGTTCAAATTCCTCATCTGAAGAATATGGCAGAAGGTAAGAAACCACAGAAAGGAGGAAAGAAGCCTGAGGTCATGACTGCTTTTGAAATCCCTGAGGACATCTATAGCGACTATTGCACACCTGATGAGGCCAAGTTCGGAAAGGAGAACAAAAATCAGCGCAAGGTGCACATACAGAGGATTGAAAGGAGATGGGCAAGAGAATGGAGGGAGTACAGATATGTAACTCCAAAGTATATGAAGAAATTCGCTCTAAATCCTCCATGCCCAAGAGCTCCATTGGCACCTGGCCAAGAAGCTGACCCCACCAGCATCAAGCGTGGTGAGGATTTTCCTGATGAATGGGCCAAGCGCCAAGCCAAGTTGGCTAGACAAGCCAAAGAAGCAGTGAGGAAATTTAATGAAGACTCTGCTGCTGCTGCTGCCAGAAAGGCCTCTGACAAGCCTAGAAAATCAATGGCAAAGAAGCCCGCTCACAAGCCAAGTGCTTCACCAACTGTGCCCTCACGGCCAAGTTCCTCAGCAATGCCCTCACGGCCAGAATCTTCAAAGCCCTCATGGCCAATTTCTTCAAAGCCCTCACGGCCAATTCCTCACACTGCTCCTGCTCCTCCAAAGTCCTCAGTTGCTCCGGCAAAGTCCTCAACACCTGTACATCTGGCCACATGCCAAAGGACTGCAGGCATCTCCATTGCCTTTGGTGTCTCAGCAAGTTCCTCAGCTGCTCCAAATTCTTCATCAGGCCCCACTCTGCTGAAGACAAAGGCCACTGCTGGACGAGGTCCTCGGCCGAGTCCGAAGAAGAAACAAGTTGCCTTCCATGTGCCATCTGACGATGAAGCTGATGATGATGAACTTGCAGAAATCATCAGAGACAGGCCAGAAAGAGCCGCTAGAGCCAAAGGCACAAGTGTGCCACTGCTTTTGGATCCTAAGGTGATCCTCGACTACATTGATCTCTGGCACAAGGACCCAAACACTCCTATGCCTGATTTTCATTTAACTCCTGGCCAAAGTCACGTGCTGACCCATTTCATCAATGAAGAGAAATGGAAATTTGAGAAGGCCAGGAAAATCAAGAAGGCTCAGTTCAGGAAAGAGAAGTTCCTGAAGAACAATGTTGTCAAAATGACACCTGATGAACTCCTCAAGATCCAGTCTGAGATCAAAACCCTCAACGACAATTTCAATTCTTATTATGCTGATTGGCAAGGAGCCAAAGTCAGGTTTGTTAAACTGACTGAGAAGTTCACCAACGTTGCAACCCCATCGCAACAAGAAGTTCTTCAAGCTGAAGCCTCTCCTCAGCAAACTGAAGAACATGCCAGCACCGCTGATGATTTTCCAGCTGCTGAAAAATGCTAGTTCCAGGGCTGATGACTCCATTCCAGATGCTGAAGAAACTGCCAGGGCATCCACTAGTGGTGCGCCTGAAGAAAATGAAGAAGTCAAGCCAACTGCATCAGTTGCACCTGAGGAAATACAGACAGATTCCTCAGCTCCTCCTGCGCCTACACCAACTCCTACCCTTCCATCTGCATCAGATGTGAGGAAGACCAAGGCTGCAAAGAAAGCTGCAGTGAAGAAAAGGAAAGCAACATCTGCTTCAGATTCTTCAGCTCCGAAGAAAATGAAGATTATGACCAGCTCAATTGAGAATCCAATAGATGTTGTTCCGATTTCCACCATGCCATCAAAGGAAATTGTTCCTTATGGTGAAGAATATGTGATCCCTAGCGGATCTGATGAAGAAAATCATTCTGCTGCTTCATCAGAGCAGATTGATGAAGAAATTGAAGTGGATGTGATCCCTTCAACACCTGTTGCTTCCTCGCCCATGCCTTAGTTCACAGCTGAAGAGGTGGCGTTGAAGAAGATGAAGACGTGGACATTGGATGCACCACACCTGTGATGAATGATGACTTTTGGGAAAGTCAGCATCCCAATTCTCCACACTTCACTCCACTATAGCAAATACATCAGTCCCCTGCACCAACTGTTCAAATGGGCTCTGAAGAAACTCATCCCACCTCGTATGTGCATGAAGAAATTCCAGCCACTAGTGCTGAAGAAACTGCTGCTGCTGATACCTTGAACATGCAGACTGCCACTGAAGAGGAACCAGAAATTCCTCAGCCTGAAGAATCGGAGATTGTGATTCCTGAGGTTGTGATGCAACTCACTGACACTCCTGTGCCCAAGCAAAAGGATCCATTCTCAAAGAAGCAAAAGTTCAAGGCTGCTGATTTCTTCAACGAGCATGTGTTCTTCACTGACTATAATCCCTATGATTCTGCTCGCATAAGGAAGAGGCGTTTCTGGACTGCTAGTCAAGCAAATTTCTATTCCTCTGTGCTATTCGACAAAGACAAAGTCTTCGATCATGCACACATTCCTCACGTGGACATGGAATCTCTGCCGTGCTTCGAACCAGTCCTCAGTGTTCTTCATGATGCTGGTTTGCTGAATTTCTGCACTGACATTTGTGATTGGAATGAAGAACTCATTCTTCAATTCTATGCAACGCTGCACATCACAGGAAATTCTGAAGATGTGAACACTTGGGTGCTGGACTGGATGTCAGAAAATACTCACTACAAGGCACCAGCAACTGAATTGCTTCGTGCCCTCCCACTCAGTCCTCCCCTTGATGGTGCTCGTTGCATCTACAATGAACCTGAGCTTACAAATAATTACATGCAAGTGCTGATGAAGCCTTTGAAGCCAGGGCAGGCCCCACGAACCAAATTCCTCGTCAAGGAATTACTGTATGTGCCTCGGACTGTCTATCGCATTCTGACGAAGACAATGAGTCCTATCAAAGGCCACGACTCAAATGATGAAGAAGTCGTTGGCATCATGAAGAATATGCTTTTCAATATCATTCATGGCGTTCTCGTCAACTTCCATGATTTCTTCATGAGGACTCTCGCGAATATTGCTATGTCACCATTTGAGCTGAAGCCTTATGCACCATGGATTATGAAATTCATCACGACAAGGTCTTCACTCAACTACAAGGCTGATACTCTGAACCATGGCAGTTTCTTGCCTCCAATTGAAGTCCTCAAACGGACATTTTCCTCAGCTGATGACAAAGGCAAGGCAACTGCTGTGATAGATGAAGGCATTCGTCCATTGGATGGTCAATTTCGCAAGGCTGCATCCTACTCCACCAATGATGACTCTGCCACACATGATTCTGCCGCAAACACTTCTGCCAAGCAAATTCCTCAAGCCGCCGCACCCAGGGTGATGACTGATCATGAGTTACTCCTCAGTCTTCATCAGAAAGTTGATCGCAATCATAAATGGGTCAAGCGTCAGTTTGGTTCAATTCTTCACAACATGACCTCAACCCACAATGCAGTGAAGAAAAACCAATACTACCTCCATGAAACCTTCAACCGTACCTGGGCTGTTCTATCTCATATCTACAGCGCAGAAGATCTGAAGAGCATGGGTCTCAAGAAAGAATTTGACTGGTCTGCACCTCCACCGAAGAAATTCAAGAAGGTCAAGGTTCCTTCCTTGGAGGCCAGCTCCTATTCTTCATCGCGCGCCACTGATGAAAATGAAGACTTGGACGACACTGCGGCAGGCCCTACTACGACAACCAACCCCGACAACGCTGGCGCTCCTCCATCAACTTGATATTCTTCAGGGCGTTAGTGCTCAGTTTCGATCCTTTTGGTCATTCGATGACAAAGGGGGAGAAATCTGAGTTATTCTTCAAGCGGGTCTATTATATGGGCATTCTTTTGCTAAGTTACAACTCTCGCTCTTCTGAAACTTTTATTGGATCGAGTTGTAATCTTAAACCCGATGGTGCTCTGATACTTTTGATGCACAGTGCTCTGATGCTTTTGATGCGTTATTCTGCATGCTTGTTCCTCGTTAATATTATTGCATGCATGCTGAATCTCTTCGGGCACCATATTTCATCATGCATTTCAAATTCTTCATATTATATGTCAAATGCATGTATGAATTACAAGATATAGGGGGAGATCTCCATGATTCAACTCTTCAAGTGTGCATTGCTTCAAAAGCAAATTCCTCACTATGCACATCTTCAGGGGGAGTTCTTCTATATCTTGCAATCAAATTCCTCAATATCAGTACTTACACTTCATATGTTTATCCCCGTTGAAAACTTAACCTATATTGTCATCAATCACCAAAAAGGGGGAGATTGTAAGTGCATCTAGTGCCCCTTAGTGATTTTGGTGTATTGAAGACTTATAGGTTAAGGGACTAATGTGTTTATGAGTGTACACAGGTCTATAAGTCTATGAGGAGTTTGATATTTACAGAGAAAGTCGACCCCTAAAAATGAATATCTTCGACTGAAGATTTTGGTATTCCTGAAGACTTTCATGAAGACTTTGAAAGTGAAGAAATTGGTGTGTCCGTGAAGACTTGATATTCATGCAAGGAATATGAAGCTTGAAGACTTTCGTTTTCATAGTTTTGTTTTTCTCTTTCTTGAGTCATAGGAAACACCGTACTGTTAAAGGGGGTCGAGGAAATACTAAGGAAAAATTTCCATGTGATGCTCAACTCAAAATCCTACACCTACCAATCCCTTCGAGTGAAGCCATTGGAAATCTCATACAGTTCAGTCAATTTCTTCAGTGACAGAGACGAAGTTCTTCTGGTCGCTGAGGAATTTGTTCTGACTGAGGAGTTAGGAATTCGCCAGTGCGGATTGCCTACACAGTGAGGAACATGATAGCCCTGAGGAATTTGAGAGTCAAATTTCCGACCGTTGCTGTGCTACGCGCCAGCTGTCCCAAAATATCTTATCCACATAACGGTCATATCATTGAAGGGCATTTATGTCTTATCATGTCGGGCTGCTCCCTAGGCTATAAATAGCCGCCCCCTACAACCACTAGCTGGTTGGCTGCTCCGAGAGAAACTGACACTTGTCATTTGAGAGCAACCCATCCTCCGAGGACTTTGAGCGAAAATCATCGAGTGAGGAAAATCCAAACCCAAACACCCACAAACCCAAAGTGATTGAGCATCACTGAAGAGATTGATCCTGCGTGGATCCGACGCTTGTTACCTTTGAAGACTGTGCTTCTTCCAGACGGTTAGGCGTCATGGTCTAGAGCATCCAAGAGGAATTGTGGATCGCCGAGTGACCGAAGTCTGTGAAGGTTTGGAAGTCGCCTGAAGACTTACCACGAGTGATTGGACGAGGTCTGTGTGACCTTAGTTCAAGGAGAATACGGTGAGGACTTGGTGTCCTGAGCTGCGTGCTCAGCGACTGGGTGTCCGGGACTGTGTGTCCTCGAGTTTAAATACTCAGCCGCTCCAACCAGACGTACAACTGAGACAGCAGTTGGAACTGGTCTACCAAATCATTGTCTTCACCAACCCTACTGGTTCTATTTCCTCAACTCTTTCATTTCCTCATTACTGTGTTGAGTGTTTGTTCATATCTGTGTTTGAAGACTTTGACTTAAGACTTTCTCAATTTCCTCAGTTCAATTTCTTCAGTCTGTTTGTCTTCATCTTGTGTTATCCTGTGTTTACGCTTTCTATACTCTGTGATTGTCTTCATTTCATCATGATGACTATGTGTGTATTCTGCTATGCTAACTTCTGAGTACTTATTCCGCTTCAAGTAGTTCTTCGCTAAGGAATTTCCTCACCGGCAAATTCCTCAGTGAAGAATTCATAAAAATCGCCTATTCACCCCCCCTCTAGTCGATATAACGCACTTTCAAATCCCCGTTGGTCCGGGCTGTTAACGGGTTTTTGGATCCAAACCGAAACCCGATAGCTTAACGATGACCCGCTACGGTGGATGCCATGTGTCGGTTACCCTTGATGAAAGCACTTCCATGACGCGACATTTATCGTCATGGAAGCGGACACTTCCGTGATGATAATTTTGATATTGTCATGGAACACTTCTACGACAGCACAAGTATGACTATCTTGATTCTATCATAAAATTGTCATGGATTTACATGCATGACAAAAATGTGACCTACTGTGACGAACACGTATCATCACAGAAGTGTATTTTTTGTAGTGTATGCATGAGGCATTCCTATAGAGTCATATTTTGTTCTAGAATTGAGTTGTAATTTTTGAGTTGTAAGTAAATAAAAGTGTGATGATCATCATTATTAGAGCATTATCCCATGTGAGGAAAGGATGATGGAAGCTATGATTCCCTCACAAGTTGGGATACTCTCCGGACTTTACAAAAAAAAGAGGCCAAGGAAGCCCAAATAAAAAAGAGAGTCTTAAACAATCCCAACAAAAATAGAGAAAAAAATGAGAGAAAAGAGAGAAGGGGCAATGCTACTATAGTTTTACCACACTTGTGCTTCAAAGTAGCACCATGATCTTCATGATAGAGAGTCCCCTATGTTGTCACTTTCATATACTAATGGGAATTTTTCATTATAGAACATGGCTTGTATATTCCAATGATGGGCCTCCTCAAATTGCCCTAGGTCTTCGTGAGCAAGCAAGTTGGATGCACACCCACTTAGTTTCTTTTTGAGCTTTCATACACTTATAGCTCTAGTGCATCCGTTGCATGGCAATCCCTACTCACTCACATTGATATCTATTGATGGGCATATCCATAGCCCGTTAATACGCCTAGCTGATGTGAGAGTATCTCCTTCTTTTTTGTCTTCTCCACAACCACCATATTCTATTCCAGCTATAGTGCTATATCCATGGCTCACGCTCATGTATTGCATGAAAGTTGAAAAAAATTGAGAATACTAAAGTATGAAACAATTGCTTGACTAAAACCGGGGTTGTGCATGATTTAATACTTTGTGTGATGAAGATGGAGCATAGCCAGACTATATGATTTTGTAGGGATAACTTTATTTGGCAATGTTATTTTGAGAAGACATGATTGCTTTATTAGTATGCTTGAAGTATTATTTTTTTTATGTCAACATTAAAATTTTGTTTTGAATCTTATGAATCCGAATATTGATGCCACAATAAAGAAAATTACATGGATAGATATGTTATGTAGCATTCCACATCAAATATTCTGTTTTTATCATTTACCTACTCGAGGACGAGCAGGAATTAAGCTTGGGGATGCTTGATACGTCTCCAAGGTATCCATAATTTTTGATTGTTCCCTGCTATTATATTATCTATTTTGGATTTTTTATATGCATTAATATGCTATTTTATATTATTTTTTGGACTAACTTATTAACCTAGAGACCAGTGCCAGTTTCTGTTTTTCCCTTGTGTTTGAGTTTTACAGAAAAGGAATATCAAACGGGGTCCAAATGGAATACAACTTTCGCGATGATTTTTCTTGGACCAGAAGACACCCGTAGGACTTGGAGATGAAGTCAGAGGAGTCCCGAGGCGGCGACAAGCCTGAGGGGCGCGCCCTAGGGGGGCGCCCTGAGGGCTTGTGGGCCCCTCAGAGCTCCTCCAACTCTAAATTTTGGCCTATAAATTCCCAAATATTCCCAAACGACCAGAAGCATCCACCAAAATACATTTCCACTGCCTTAACCTTTTGTACCCGTGAGATACCATCTTGGGGCCTTTTCCGGCACCCTATCGGAGGGGGATTCGATCATGGAGGGCTTCTACATCAACTGTATTGCCCTTCCGATTTATGATCAATTTATCTATGGATATTATTTGAGTCTTCTCTGAATTCTTATATGCATGATTTGATATCTTTGTACTTCTCTTTGAATTATCGGTTTGGTTTGGCCAACTAGATTGGTTCTTCTTGCCATGGGAGTGGTGCTTAGTTTTGGGTTCAATCTTGCGGTGTCCTCACCCAGTGACGAAGTAGGGGTAGCGAGGCGCGTATTGTATTATTGCCATCAAGGGTAAAAAGATGGGGTTTTCATCATATTGCTTGAGTTTATCACTCTACATCATGTCATCTTACTTAATGTTTTACTTTATTCTCTTGAACTTAATACTCTAGATGCATGCTGGATAGCAGTCAATGTGTGGAGTAATAGTAGTAGATGCAGAATTGTTTCGGTCTACTTGACACGGACGTGATGCCTATATTCATAATCATTGCCTTGGATATCGTATAACTTTGCGCTTTTCTATCAATTGCTCGACAATAATTTGTTCACCCACCATATGTTTTCTTTCAAGAGAGAAGCCTCTAGTGAAACCTATGGCCCCCGGGTCTGTTTTCCATCATATATTTTCAGATCTATAAACCAAAAAACCCAAAAATACCTCGCTGAGTTTTATTTACTTTTATCTTGTTTTACATTTTAGTAATATTTCATATCTATCTCTATTAGATCTCATCCTTGCAAGTGATCGTGAAGGGATTGACAACCCCTTTATCGCGGTGGGTGCAAGTGTTTGATTGTTTATGCAGGTGCATAGATTGGAGACTTGCGTGTACCTCCTATTGTATTGATACCTTGGTACTCAAACTGAGGGAAATACGTATCTCTAGTTTGCTACATCACCCTTTCCTCTTCAAGGGAAAAACCAACACAAGCTCAAGAAGTAGAGAGACATCAAACACTCGACGCGAGGTGGTGCCGGACTTAATATGTAGAGATGACGGAGAAAGTCAGGCCTTCGGTCGAGTAACCGGTTTATTACACGAGATGTGTATACCCAGCTGTTCGAAGAGCAAGATAAA
This sequence comes from Triticum aestivum, assembly GCF_018294505.1. Classification (NCBI taxonomy): domain Eukaryota; kingdom Viridiplantae; phylum Streptophyta; class Magnoliopsida; order Poales; family Poaceae; genus Triticum; species Triticum aestivum. The sequence continues at coordinate 234,605,590 of NC_057810.1, forward strand.
AGGAAAAGTAAAGGAAGAGACCCCAATAATGCGGATGCCCAAACACCGTAAAAGATGTTTTTATTTTCCATAAGCTCTGGACGTCTTTCAGTACAATTCAAATTGTTGAGGCATTTATGGTCATGAAAAAGAAAATTTAACAAAGGAAGGTTTACATAAGGCCTTGATGTGTGGGTTGAAGCCTCAATTGTGCCTTGCTCCATGTCTACGTCTTTCCTTCTACGAGGTGGAGAGGGGCGAATTGGAGATCTATTTAAAACATCGTGTGCTGGAGAGGGGTGCCTTCAAAAGGGACCTTGAGATGTAATCTTGCCGTTGTAGCTTGACACTGAGCGAGTCCGAAGTCTTGCTCGTTGTCGTCCATGGATGTGTTGATATGACAGTTCGGTTAAGCCAAACACATGGTGTTATAGAGCCCCACGGCCGCCCATGCTATCATGAGCACAAAGTTGTGCTGACGAGGCACGTAACGTGTGGGGAAGGCGGGCATTCCGTGGGGAGTGTATCCCTATTTGCAGTGAACGCATGCGGGTTCCCATGACGGGGCTCGGGCTCGGGCCCGTTTAAGTGTATCTTTTGCCTTACGGCAGGGCTAGTACCTTGACCTATTGGCGATGCACTGGTCTTTGGCTGCCAGAGCTATCTTGTGTTCCTCAGTCTGGAGTGAGCGCTCCGTGTTGCTATTAATCATTATGATGCATGGGCGCAGAGACCTATAGTACAAACGGTTTTTAACCCCTTTCCATGACGGCATTTGGAATCGTCGCCAAGTGAGTGTGGGCGATGGGGGGGTGCTTCCCACACGACCTAGAAACCGTCGGGGATAGGCCCTCCTGGCACACAGGTTGGGGCAAAATGAGCTCGTGTGCGATCTTGCGAGGCATCAAAACCCAATCATTTTCGTTCGTATGTACATCCCACATGGTGAATCCCAGAAAAACATTTCTGTTTGTATGTATATCAAACACAGTTTTTTGTGTTGAAACGTTTATGCAAGGTGGCCTAATGCAAACAGTTATCTGCCAGAAGTTGTGTGTGATTGTTATTTGATCGAACACGACTACTTTCTAGAAACCATGTCGGTTGTTTGAGTTCATCGCTCATGGTGCTATCTGAGTAACCGTATGCAATAGCAAACCCCAATAAGTAGGGTAATTAGCTTATTATTGATAATCCATGTAGTAATCAAATTGATATTTCTTATATAACACACCAGATATTTCATATCCGTATAACGGCAACCAGGATTTCATAATCAAACTACATTAGATAGCTTCGGCACTCAGTTATGCCATTACAGAATAGCACCAAGTTTCACATGCAACATCAAAAACCTTTGTAAAGTAGCATCATACATGGTAAATAGACAGATGAATCTCATCTAGGAAACTGCAAAAGCGGAAGGCAAATATTGAGCCTTCAATGATGTTGAATGTTCTTGCATCTTTAGGCCAGTGGCTATGGATAATTGCCCGCCCAACCTTCATCCTCTTCAGGAAGACTTCAACATTGTACCATGGGTGTTGAATGAATACCTTCCTCGCCTCTTGACCATGCAGGTGGTTTGAGAGGTAATCAGCGGTGAACTGCATGAAAAGTACTGAAAACAAAGATATGCATAAATCACTGTTATCAATTTTAAAATGGCGCAAGGGTAAAAACAAGGTAAAAGAGTTAGTACCATCCTATAGTTGACTGATGTCTTCTTTGTTGTGCAAACAAAGATCTTGCTGTTATTCGTTGCAAGTTTCTTCATCCTAACAATCTTTCTGAGTTTCTTGACTTTTTCGGATTACGGGTTCCGCAAACCCTTGAAAGGTTCGAACTCTTGGGTGCGTGCAGAGATCTCAACCTACCCAGCCTACCTACTCGCAATTCTCCTAAGCCTAGCGCGACGAGCTCGAAGAGACAAAGAGATACAATAGTTTATCCTAGTTTGGGCCACCTTGCGGTGTAATACCCTACTCCAGCGTTTTGGTGGATTGCCTCGAAGGGTCGAGGATGAACTAGTACAGTGGATGAACTGTCCTCAAGAGGTGAGGTGTTCTTGAGAACAAGAGAGCTGGTGAGGTGGTCCGGTGAGAATGGACCTGATCTCCCCCCAAACTAGATGCCTCTCTATGGTGGTGGCTAAGTCCTATTTATAGTGGCCTTGGTCCTCTTCCCAAATATTGGCGGGAAGGGATCCCACAACGGCCGGATTTGAAGGGGACAAGTAGTACAGCTTATCCTAACAAAAGTAGTCTTCGCCTGCGAAAAGCCCCTGGTCGTGACGCTGCGGTGGGCTCGGTGATGACCTCCGTCCTCCCATCCTGGCGGTTTTGGTCTTGTTGCACCAGAATGGAAACCTTTGGCTGATTCCTCAGGACTCCACGCCTGTGGCTTGCCTCCCTTGCATCGAAAAGGAAACTGGCGCTCTGCGCCCGCTGGCGCCTGCCTGGCCTTGGTCATGACGGCTCACGTCAGCTGAGCCTCATGAGGTACACCTTGCATACAACTCTCCGCCCCTCGGGAGCCAGCCTGAGGAGGCCGATCCCCTTGGGGGTCTTGGCATCGTCCGCCTCGCGAGGGTCTTGTGCTGTTGATGTTGAAGCTAGGCCGTACCAGGCCGTCGATGGAGCCACGTGGTGGGCCGCAGGCAGGCAAGTCTGGATATCCTCATATCCAGAATGCCAATAGTAGCCCCTGGTCGCAAGGTGCGCTCGGACTTGGCTTCCAGGCGAAGCCAAAGGGCAAGTGCGGAGCGCCGCGGGCCCTAATCGCCAGCGGCCTTGATGACGTGTGGTGGTTGCTGGGACGTGGGCGTCTCCCCTTCCCCATGCCGCCTCGGCAACTGTTTCCGTCTGACAAAAGGGTTGCCATCTGTTGTCGGGCTTTCATTGCCTCCTCTTCGTCTTGCTCCAGATCCCCTTCTCCCAACACCGAAATAACTCACCAGTTCTGTCGATTTTCTCCTACAATCTTCCGCCCAATGGCTGCTGAGAAGACCAAAGCCTCAGCCTTGGCTGCTGGCTTTGCCTGGTATGAGCCAGTGTTGTTCGCGCCCTCCGTCGTCGAGGAGAAGCTCCAGACTGCGCTTCTCCTGACAGCAAGCAGGGACAACGAGTGGAAGGAGACTGTGCTCCGGGTCATCGCCGCTGCGCCGGAACCCGCAAATAGTACCCTCTACACCCTTTCTTCCTGCATAGCATCTACTCGGGGCTGGTGCCCCCATTCTCCCGCTTCTTCTACAATGTTCTTCACCATTATGGCCTCCACGCGCTCCATATTCATCCCAACTCCATCCTCCTCCTGTTTATCTTTGCCTTCTAATACGAGGCGTTCGTGGGGGTGATGCCCTCCGTCGCCATGCTCTGCCACTTCTTCTTCCTCCGCATGAGTGGTGACCATCCTGCTGGGTGTGTCGGCTTCGTTGCAGGCCGGGGCGGTAACATGATCTCCCGCACCGGGAAGAAGGTGGAGGATGCCCTGAAGAGGTGGGTTCTAATGGATGCCAAGTGCTCGCAGGATTTGCTGGAGCTGCCAACCGAGTTCCCCTCCTCCGAGAAGGGGTGGCTCTCTGAGAAGATCACCAACCCTTCCCTGCGGCCGTTGATGAAGAAGATGGAGGAGGACATGAAGAGCAAGAAGCTGATGGGGTCCATGATCGTCAAGGAGTTCTTGATGCAGCGCCTAGCGTCGCTCCAAGATCGCCCCCGCCCCTTGTGGAAGCTTGGGGGCGTCGATGACAAGATCCGCCAGTGCCAGGACGCCCTTCCCGAGGAGGAGCTGAGCAAGGTGCTGCTTTACTTGACTGGAAAAGACCCAAGCGGTCCTCCAGAGGATTGGCTCCCGCTGTACTGTAGAGTCGATGGGGAGGAGGTTGCTACTGCCATGCCGGTCTTCGATGAGTTAGGGCTCATGCGGGCGGGGCCTCCCCTGCCACCTACCTCCTTGGTTGACCTGTCCTCCGGCGATCAATCCTCGGAGGCCACCGAGGACGAGGGCGAGGAGGGAATCCTCTGTCTAGAGGCAGGGGGAGCTCCTCCGTGACTTCACTGACGATGATGATGACGATGCGCCTCCGATGGTGGAGCTGGCTCGCCCCTCTAGGGTCACCATGAGGTCCGGGGTGGCCTCCTCGAAGCAGCCCAAGCAGTCGGCCGCGAAGGAGGGCAGAACTGCACTGATCCCCTCGGGCAGCGCTCCGCCTTCACCAGCAGCGTCCTGACTAGTGCCGACCACGAGTTCCCCTGCTCCCAAGAGTGCGGATCCGACTGCCCCGGCTTGGCCCCCATTGCTGAGCCTGAAGAGGAACTACATCTACTCCGACCAGTGAGTCTCTTTCCTTGGTCCTGTCATTGATTCCTGACGCAATGCTTAGCTTCTTCGTCTGTCATTAGGCAGCAATCATCGAAGAAGCAGAAGGAGGGCGCGGGAGTTGCCATGGTCGAGCGCTTCGAAGTGGTCGCCGCAGCCCTGGTGAAGGAGAGCGCTGCGGCCCCTGCAGCTCCGGCGCTGGTGTCGTCTCCCCAGTGTGCGGAAGCCCGTCCTCAGGAGGTTCCGGCGCCTTCAGCGGGGCTGAACCTGTTGGCACCCATCCTTGCTATGGCTGCCGAGGTCGCCCAGCCTCCAGAGCCCCCGGTCCTTCCTGCTGTAGTGGTTTCTCCTGCCCTGGCGCCGAGGACGTCTTCTCTTCTGCCCATCGTGCAGCTGGGCCCTGGTGCCCCTGCCACCTCCGGGGCCCTGGAGGAGGCAAGGGCAGCGCTGGACCTCCTCCATGGTGAACTTCGGGGCCCGGACCGGCGCGCAATATTAGGACGCCTGGGGCTGATTTCTGGATGGCTCCAGGCCGACGCGTCCGTCCGTGCAGCCTTTGGCTCCATAAAGGAGGCATAGAATGTGTCTGGGGTGGCTGCCGCCGCGTGCGACTTGGCGCAAAAGGAGGCCACGGAAGCCGAGGATCGGTGCCACATGGTGGAGGCTGAACTAAAGGCTCTTCAGGACCAACAGGCCTCCCAGGCCGGCCAGCCCCAGGAATGTGAGGAGAAGCTGACGGCCGAGGAGACTGGCGTTGCCGATCGAGATGCCGAGCTGAAGAAGGATGCCCTGGAGCAGGTTGCGGAGCACGACCGCCTGACAATGCTGAAGGAGGAGGCAGAGGTAGCCCAAGCTTCCCTTATCGAGGCCAAGGAAGCGGCCACCATGGAGCGCAGCACCCTTGCCTCCCTCGAGGCGAGGTTCCACAAGGCTCAGTGGTCGCTCTTCGGGGATGATCTGAAGAAGGCGACCGTGACGGCCCCGAGGGAGAGCTCTGCCGCTCTGCTCCCTGAGGTTGTGGCAATGCTCGAGGATGTTGTCGACGGGTTTGGTTCTTTGTTGGAAGGTGAGGCTCCCTTGCTTTCTTCCTCAGCCCCTATGTGCGTCTTCAGCCATCTCTATCTCTGAGACGCCGGCTTCGACTTCTCCTCCTTCCTCGATCCTGTGGACTCCAACTCCCAGGACGCTGCTGGTGTCGCCATTAAGGGCTCCGTGGACGCCCTGCTGAGCAAGTTCCTTGTCATCGGTCCCTCGACCGGGGCCGAGGGGACGGCAACGTGCCTAACGACGGGGCTCCACTGGCGGGTGACGGCGGCAGCCAGGGCTGAAGAGGTGGCTTGGTGACGCTGCTCCTTCTCGTTCATCCTGTATCATGTAGCATGCCTCGCGAGGCGTTTAAAACTGTTTGCTTGGGACAATATGTTTTGTAATAATTAGATTATGGTCCTTTGATTTTTTTCGTTTGCTTTATTGTTCTGCATCGGCAGAGCCCAACCCCGCGCATACCTCGGGCGTCGTTGGGTCGTCTGGATCACCAGGACGAGCCCAAGGGATGAGGGGCTACGTGACTAGTTAGGCTCCTGAGACGCGATGCTCAGGAGTCCTTCTTGACATGCAAACAACTTAGGAAAAAGTGCAAAGGCAAGCCTTGGTGTTCTGCTTCGGCAGGGCCCCACCCCGCGCATACCTTAGCTGCCATTGGGTCGTCCAGATCGCCAGGACGATCCCAAGCCTTGGTGTTCTGCTTCGGCATGGCCCCACCCCGCGCATACCTTAGCTTCCATTGGATCGTCCAGATCGCCAGGACGATCCCAAGGGGTGAGGGGCTACGTGCCCAGTTAGGCTCCTGAGACGCAATGCTCAGGGGTCCCCCTTGACGTACGAATAGCTTAGAAAGGGCGAAAGTCGGGTCTTGGCATTCTACGTCGGCAGGGCCCGGTCCCACGCATACCTCAACCGCTGTTAGGTCGTGCGGATCACCAGGACGAGACCAAGGGGTGAGGGGCTACGTGGCCAGTTAGGCTCCTGAGACACGATGCTCAGGAGTCCCCCTTGACGTACGAACCGACCATCATACCTTTCCTCGCTGATACGTCTCCGTCGTATCTATAATTTTTGATTGTTCTATGCCAATATTATTCAACTTTCATATACTTTTGGAAACTTTTTATACTATTTTTTGGGACTAACATATTGATCCAATGCCCAGTGCCAGTTCATGTTTGTTGCATGTTTTATGTTTTGCAGAAACCCAATATCAAACAGAGTCCAAACGGGATAAAAACGGACGGAGAATTATTTTGGAATATTTGTGATTTTTGGGAGGAAGAATCAGCACGGATTTGGGCGAAGGTTTCGATCCAATCGGAGTTACGAATCTCCGGATATAAAAGAAACGGTGCCAGGGCAAAATCTAAGAACGCAGAAATAGAGAGAGACAGAGAGATAGATCCAATCTCGGAGGGGCTCTCGCCCCTCCCACGCCATGGGATCCAAGGACCAGAGGGGAAATCCTTCTCCCATCTAGGGAGGAGGTCAAGGAAGAAGAAGAAGAAGGGGGCCCTCTCCCCCTTGCTTCCGGTGGCACCGGAACGCTCTCGGGGGCCATCATCATCACCGCGATTGTCACACCCTAGCTAGTCATGCATTAGAGTGTTGCATCATGTTTACTCTTTCATCAGAAACTTGAAATGGGGATGACAGAACCCCCAGTCCCCTCTGAAACCAACTAGGGTTACTGAAATAATTTTTCAATGAACCTGAAATGCCCTTCTAAAATGTCCATCATTTTAGCCTTGGTTCAGAACCTCTGACAAAAGTGGTGCACATTTTTCTAGGCCATCATAGGGTCTTTGAGTTAAATCATAGATATTTGAATTTGGGCATTTAAAATAATATAAAATATTTAAATGCTCAAATATCTCCAAACTAAAATGTTTCATGTTGGAAATAATCTAACTATGAACCAGGAGTAGTTTGGTGAATTTTGGAGTTGCCTAGGTATTTTAATTAATTCAACAAAGTTGCAGATTTATTAAATAAAACAGAAAACAGAAAAAAAGGGAAAAACCTACCTGGCGCCACCGCAGGCCCACCAGCCAGCCCACCTGGCCGGCCCAGCCCGGCTACCGCTCCAGCGAGCTGCTTGGCTCGCCAGGCAGGCAGCCAAGGTGCTCGGCGGCGGCACCGCAGCTCGCCACGCAGCTGCTCGCCGCCCCGCCGCCTCCCTCGCCCGGCTAACGCCGTGGATCGGCCTCCCTCTCTCCTCTGAACCCCCCAGACACCCCCTCTCCTCTCCAGCTCCTCCCCTTCGCACGCCCCAGCCATGGCCGACGCCATCGCCGCCACCCCCTCGTCGTAGCCACGCCCTCCGACCACCCCACGCCGTGCCACCGTGTCCACGAGCTTCGCCGCCGTCCACTTCATCGAGCAGCCGAGCCCCGAGCGCTCGCAACGCCCGAGACCACCGCAACGACCTCGCCCGAGCTCGCCGTCGCCGGAGATCCCCTTCAACGCCGTCGTCGCTCCGGTCCATCTCCGGCCGCACCAAGGACTCCGCCGCACTCACTGTGAGCTTAGCCATCTTCCCCTCCCTTCCGTTCTTGCTCCCGAGCCGTGTAGCAACCTCCCGAAGCTCAACCGCACCCACCGCCGTGGAGCTCGTCGCCGACGTGCTCCCGGTCACCCTCCGGCCACAACCTGGAGTCCATCATGCTCACCGAGTCCCACAGCACCTAACCAGCCACTCCCCGAGCCTCACCGAACCCTCCAGCGTCGAGTTCGTCTTCGGCCGAACCCCGGTGGCCGCCAGAGTCGTCGCCGGCGCCAACTCCGGCCACCCCGACCCCAACGGACTCCGCCAAGAGCCGCGGGTCGTCCTCAGCTTCACTCCGGTGGTCGCCACGTTCCATTTGGTGGCCGAAACGACCAAAACCACTATCGCCGCCGCACTGATGGTCGCCGCCGGCCAGAACTCCGGCGAGCTGACGTGGCCTAGTCAATTAGCCACTAACCCACCACCTACTGACGCTGACAGTGGGCCCCAGGGCTTAGTCAAAGCTAACCAGCCCCGGGTCAACGCGGGATTAGCCCCTGGTCACTGACGTGTGGACCCCACACGTCAGGTTTGACCCGAGCCAGCCCTGTTGACCTGCTGACGTCCCTGTGATGTCAGGCTGACGCAGTAAATGATATTTCTGGATTTAAATTAAATCAGGAAATTCCAGAATATTATTTAAACTTAAAAATTCATAACTTTTATTCTGTAACTCCAAATTGGACAAATTATATATGAAAAATGATCAGAAAAATCCAATCTATCCATCTGTACTATTTTCATGCATGATCAAACAAGTTAAATTGATGTTTTAATCAGAACAAGAAAAGGCACTTTAAAAGGCCATATTTGAATTTGGAATTTGAATCTTTGATTCAAATTTGCTCAAACACTTCTGGCTTTAGTTGCATTAGCCCAACACACTCATATTGCCATGTTTCATGCATGCATCATATTGTTGCACATTGTTTGGTGATGCCTGTGTATCGTTATCCTTTGCGACAGGATCTGTCCCCGAGGAGTACCGGGATTACCCTAACGAAGAACCGTATCCGTGCAACGAACCATCAGGCAAGCAACCAACCATTTGATCATATCGATACAATCCCATGTTCTCGCTCCTGCTCTCTTTTACTGCATTAAGACAACGCGATTCAAACTGTTGTGTGCTGCGGTAGTTGAACCCATTTCCTCTGCATGACCTGTCATTGCCACAGTAACTAGATGAAACCCACTAGCATGTGTAGGAGTTGATTGAGCCATATGTATGTGTTGTTCCTACCTTGCTATGCCTGCTATGCTTAGAGTTGTGTCAGGTCTGGTTCATCTGGGTGATGGGCTAGAGTGAAATGATTATGTCGGTAATGAGAGTGGTGTGGTGAACACGATTTGGTAAAGGTATCGATGAGAGGCCATGTAGGAGTACATGGTGGGTTGTTTCATTGAAGCCGACCTTAAGCACTGAGATCTGTATGTGTGATTTAAGAATCAGCTACTACCATGCATTGGGCCCGAAACCAATGGACCCTCTCGACTTCTTATTCACCCTAGTTCTCCGTCCAGGAGTTGCAAGTAGTTTCTGGTGTTTGTAGCCTACTGGAGGCCGTGGACAGCGCTGACCGTAGGGGTGGGCTGTGATGCGGTAGGTACGTGGCACGGTGTACCGAATACCCGTTAGGTATCTCGGGAACCCTGTTCACATCGTTCGGGGCCGTATGGGAAACCTCGGCCGGACTCCCTGCGGATGGAACCTGAATAGGCGATAAACCTGGACTGGAGGCTTAGGTGATTAGGTAGGTCGTGGCCGACACCCACGTTGGGCTTCCGCTTGAAGGTTGCCGAGTACATGTCGTGTAAACGACGGTAAGTGGTGAGAGCGTGTATGAAGAAGTACACCCCTGCAGGGTTAACATGATCTATTCGAATAGCCGCGTCCGCGGTAAAGGACTACTTGGTTGCCTATACAGTTCATAGACAAGTAAATGGAAACTACTAAAAGCCTCAAGATAAGTGTGAGTGCCGAGGATGGCTCTTCCGTAGGAAGACGGAGGTGGATCCTCGGTAGTGTATTGAAGTGGTGAGTAGTGGACTCGTGTGCGCAAAACTATTTCAAATGGAGTATCGTAGGATAGTCTAGCCAAGAGTCAAAGCTGGCTTGCTGCAATAACTCCACCAACCCTTCTTGATACTATGCATGTATGTAGGATCTGATGTAAGTCTTGCTGAGTACCTTTGTACTCATGTTGCTATAATCTACATTTTTACAGAAGACGCTGCAACCCCTTCTGATGGGTTCTATGTAGACGTTGACATCAACGAGTAGGCTAAAGACCCAGGTGGTGACCCTGAGCTTGTGAAGGACCACATAGTATAGCCAGGCTTTCCAAGCCTCTTTTATTTTACTAGTTGTCTGTACTCAGACAAGTTACTTCCGCTGTTGGCTTGTATGATTGTATGACTTGTATGTTGGGTCGTGAGACCCGTACCTTTGTGTGTATGTTATGTATGGCTCACTGAGCCTTAAATAAAGTACTTGTGTCGTAGAGTCATGTTGTGATGCTTCGTTGTATTTGCACATATCGAGCATATTGTGTGTATGATTGAAATGCTTGGTATGTGTGGGATCTGACTATCTAGTTGTTTATCTTTAGTAGCCTCTCTTACCGGGAAATGTCTCCTAGTGTTACCGCTGAGCCATGGTAGCTTGCTACTGCTCTGGAACACTTAGGCTGGCCGGCATGTGTCCTTCTTCGTTCCTGTGTCTGTCCCTTCGGGGAAATGTCACGCTTTGAGTACCGGAGTCCTGTTAGCCCGCTACAGCCCGGTTTACCGGAGTCCTGCTAGCCCAGTGCTACAGCCCGGACCCACTTGCTGATGACCGACACGTTCGAAGCTGGGTCATGGATGCCTGTCCCTGTAAGTCTGTGCCACTTTGGGTTTACGACTAGTCATGTCAGCCCGGGCTCTTTATCATATGGATGCTAGCGACACTATCATATACGTGAGCCAAAAGGCGCAAACGGTCCCGGGAAAAAGGTAAGACGACACCCGTGGGGATACCGTGCGTGAGGCCGCAAAGTGATATGAGGTGTTACCAGCTAGATCGATGTGACATCGAGTCGGGGTCCTGACAGCGTTGGCATCAGAGCCGGACTGCCTGTAGGTTCTCCAAGCCAAACTGGTCGATGTTGAGTCTAGAAATTCTTTAGTTATATGTAGGGGAATTGTTTGTGGGTTGGAACGTAAGGCTCTTTTTACTCCTTATACCTTATGACATTCTGATCTGAGTCAGTCCATTCTTCCACCGGGGGTTAAGGAATTAGGATCTGTTCTCTCTATCAGGATCACGTGTTACTAATCAGTAGTACCTTATAAGCTTGATGGTTATCAGCCTAGTTCAGTTCTACTACCACATTATGTTGTTGGAATGGTTTCAGAACTTGATATGATGATGTTGAGTGTGTACGAAATCCTTTGTCAAATGTCTCAATATCCTTTTTGAGCATTTACAGCTGTTATGCTGCCGAAATTTTGCTAGAAATTCTAATGCCTCTGCATTATGATTATGCTTTCAGATGGCCACTCGCGACCTCAATCAAGTGGTTCGCCTGACTCGATGCCTAGATGTACCCGGCCATACTGCTAAGTTGGTCAGGGTAATGACTGAGGCTGGATACCGCTGGTATCCTGAGTACACAGTCGAAGAGCAATTCCGAGACTTTAATCAAAGCCAGTATCTCTGCACTGTCAGGATATTTCCATCTTATCCTGGATCCACTGAGCCTCTTCACTGCTCCTATGGACTCGGGGTTACTATCGAGATGGCTGTGCAGGATGCCGCCTACTCTATGATGACCATTATGCGAGTCAGATCTGGGTTATTTCGGGACTCTGACTTCCGGTATATGCCAGGATCACTTCCGGGAGCACAAGGGTATTTCCAGGCTATCTATGCTGACTCCACTCAGGAGGATTCACGGACTCGCACCACTGCTGAGATGCTCGAGGATAAGGACCGTGAAAATCGGGCCTTAAGGTTAGAGCTCTTCAATACCCGTGCTGACCACTGGGCCACTTTGACTCGGTTCGCACCGGCGGTGCAAGCTGGATATTCAGATATGCGCGATCTCTATCCTGTGAGATCTGCTCTGCCAGACGTGATGGTTTGGCGTGATGTAGGAGGCATCACCCCACCTCGCGGTCCCCGCAGGCCACCGTTTGCTGGTCCAAGGCCTCATCCTAGCCCCTATGGTCCACAAGCTCCGCGAGACCGTCTGTTTCCGGATGATCATGTTGAACTTCCAGGCTATGGAGGTGACTTCTACGAGGACTACTACGGATCGGTCTGAGTTAGTAGTAGTATCACTAGTTCGCACTAGCTGTGTCGTCTATCGTCCCGCGTGACTCGTGGGATATGACCTAGTTTGTACTCTTTCCGGAGATGTAGAAAAATAATGTATAGGAGCTTGAGATGCCTCCGATGAGATGTAATCCTCTTTTCACCGTTTTAGTACTTTGCTTGGTCTTGTACTAAACCTGTATGGTGTGTATGACGATGGAATAAAGAAGCAGTTTCTGTATCTACCATGTCATACGGATGATCATCTTGCATTTCGAGTTATTCCTTACATTCTATATCCTATGTCGGAATTTTATCATTCTGACTAAATCATTGTCTTGTTTACCTAGGATGGTCAACACGCGCGCTAACCCTGCTTCCCAAGAGCAGGCCGAAGGCAGTGAAGCCAGAAATGAACATCTGCCTCAACCTCCTTCACTAGCCGAGGTTATGATGGAAGCTGAGAGAAACAAGCGGGAGACAAACCGTTTGTTGGAGCGTATTGAACAGAATACAGCACACCATCAGAGGGCTAACGTGGTGTCACTCAGTGATTTTATCAAATTGCATCCACCCACGTTCCACCACTCCGTCGAGCCTCTCGACGCTGATGACTGGCTTCGCAGTATCTCTCACAAACTGCGTTCCGCGCTGGTAGCTGAGGCTGACAAGGTCACCTTTGCTGCATATCATCTTGAAGGCCCCGCCAGTTTATGGTGGGAGAATTATGGAGCTATGCGCCCAGCAGGCCATGTCACAACTTGGGCTGAGTTCAGTGAGGCATTCCGTGAACATCACATTCCGGAGGGTCTCATGGACCGTAAGCGTGAAGAATTTTGCAATTTCACCCAAGGCCGACTTTCTGTGGATGTCTATAGCAGGGAGTTTGGTAATCTTGCACGATATGCAACCGAGGAAGTTTCTACTGACGCCAAGAAGCAAGCAAGGTTCCGTAAGGGCCTTAGTCCTGAGCTTCGCCGCGACCTTCGTCTGCATGAGTGCACATCCTTTTCGAAACTTGTCAACAAAGCCATCAGTGCTGAAACTGGTCAGACTGACTATGACGCAACACGCAAGCATGGACGTGACATGGGTTCCTCATCCGGTGCTGGTCCTCAGAAGCGCCGCGTGTGGGTACCCAACACCGCCCTGCCACCCAGGTTCACACCGAGGCCATCTTTCCAGGCGCCTCGCCCCGCTCAACAGTCTGCTCCAGCTAAGCCCTATGGGGGTCCAACCAATAATGCTCCTCCACGTACCAGTTCCGTGACTTGTTTCAAGTGTGGGGAATCTGGTCACTATATGCGTGAGTGTCCCCAGACCAACCCCAATCAATCTGCTAAAGCTGTTGGCCGTGGCAAGCCGACAGGAAAGTGTTTCACGCCAAACCGGTCACCGCTTCACGTGGCCATGTCAATTGTGTCTCCGCCGAAGAAGCTCAAGAGGATCCCAACGTCGTTCTCGGTACGCTTCTTGTTAATTGCCACCCGGCATCTGTTCTTTTCGATACAGGAGCCTCTCATTCTTTTATATCTGAAAATTATGCTCGTTTGCATAACGTTGCATTCTGTGACTTGCCATCCTCTATGGTAATTCAAACTCCGGGATCCAAATGGCAAACTTCTAGAGTAAGCCATGGAAATGAAATCCAAGTCGACAGACTTGTTTTTCTCGCATCTTTGATAGCCCTTAAATCTTCAGATATTAATATCATTTTGGGTATGGACTGGATGTCAGCTCATCATGCCCAAATTGATTGCTTCTCTAGGACTGTTCAACTCACCCATCCTTCGGGGAAGATAGTCAATGTTTTGACTCGAATAGCCAAGCGACAATTATTTTCTCTTAACGCCAGCCCTTTGCCAAACCTTGAGGACGTTCCGGTAGTCCGTGACTTCCCGGATGTCTTTCCAGAAGAATTGCCAGGGGTTCCACCTGACAGGGATGTTGAGTTTGTAATAGACCTCATTCCAGGTACCGTTCCGATTGCTAGAAGACCCTATAAGATGGCACCCCTAGAACTAGCCGAGCTTAAGAAACAACTAGATGAGTCCTTGAAAAAGGGTTTCATCCGACCTAGTTCATCTCCGTGGGCTTGTCCCGTCCTATTCGTCAAGAAGAAGGATGGTACGGACCGGATGGTTGTAGATTACCGACCTGTCAACCTGGTCACAATCAAGAACAAATATCCACTTCCCAGGATCAACGATCTGTATGATCAGCTCGCTGGATCCTCAGTCTTCTCCAAGATGGATTTGAGGTTGGGATACCATCAAATCAAAATCAGAAACGGGGACATTCCTAAAACGGCCTTTGTTACTCGTTATGGCCAATACGAGTACACCGTCATGTCCTTCGGTTTAACCAACGCTCCAGCCACCTTTTCTCGGTTAATGAACTCAATCTTCATGGAGTATTTGGATAAATTCGTCGTAGTTTATCTCGATGATATACTCATCTACTCCAAGAACGAGGAAGAACATGCCGAACATCTAAGACTAGTGTTGCAGAAACTTCGAGAGCATCGCCTTTATGCCAAATTTTCTAAATGTGAATTCTGGTTGTCAGAAGTGACCTATCTGGGTCATGTAATATCTGGTAAAGGTATTGCTGTTAACCCTGAGCGAGTTCAAGCCGTCCTTGATTGGACTCCACCCGAATCGGTCAAGCAAGTTCGGAGTTTTCTAGGCTTAGCGAGCTATTGCCGTCGCTTTGTCGAGAACTTCTCCAAAGTTGCTAAACCCCTAACCGAACTCCTCAAGAAAGATAAGAAGTTCGAATGGACTCCACAATGTGAGCACAGTTTTCAGGAACTGAAAAGACGCCTGACTTCTGCTCCCGTGCTGGTACCGCCAGATTTCTCCAAGGACTTTGTTATCTACTGTGACGCCTCGCGACAAGGACTAGGTTGCATTCTCATGCAAGATCGACACGTAATTGCTTACGCTTCACGGCAATTGCACCCACATGAGGAGAATTATCCTACTCATGATCTAGAGCTTGCAGCCGTAGTCTATGCACTTAAGACCTGGCGACATTACCTCCTCGGTAATCGTTGCGAAATATTCACTGATCACCAAAGTCTGAAGTACATTTTCACCCAACCGGATCTGAATCTCAGGCAAAGACGTTGGGTTGAATTGATCACTGACTTCGACTTAGGAATAACCTATACCCCAGGGAAAGCCAACGTCATGGCTGATGCGCTAAGTCGTAAATCTTATTGTAACAACCTGATGTTACAACAAAGTCAACCGCTTCTCCATGAGGAATTTCGAAAGCTTAACCTTCACATTGTACCTCAAGGTTTTCTCTCCACCTTGGTGGCAAAACCTACCCTTACGGATCAAATTATCAAAGCACAGAAGGTAGATCCGGGAATCTCCCGCATCAAGAGGAACATTCAGAAAGGAATTGCGGGTTGTTTCTCCATTGATGATCAAGGAGTCGTATACTTCGGGAATCGACTAGTGGTTCCCAAAGTGCGAAACCTGAGGCGTTTGATCCTTAAGGAAGCTCATGAATCTCCTCTCACCATTCATCCCGGTAGTACTAAAATGTATCAGGATCTACGCCAGAGGTTCTGGTGGACTAGGATGAAGAGAGAAATTGCTCAGTATATTGCCAATTGCGACGTCTGCCGTCGTGTAAAAGCAGAGCATCAACGGCCTGCTGGCACCCTTCAACCCTTAGCTATTCCTGAATGGAAATGGGATAAAATTGGTATGGATTTCATTACCGGTTTTCCCAGGACCAAGAGGGGGAATAATGCTATTTTCGTCGTGGTCGATCGTCTTTCCAAAGTAGCTCATTTCCTACCTGTTCGTGAGAGTATTACCGCTAGTCAGCTGGCAGATTTGTACATCTCCCGAATAGTGTCCCTCCATGGTGTTCCTTTGGAAATCAATTCGGATCGAGGAAGTCTTTTCACCTCTCGATTTTGGGAAAGTTTCCAAAATGCTATGGGAACTCGTCTCTCCTTTAGCACCGCTTTCCACCCTCAGTCAAGTGGTCAAGTGGAACGCGTCAATCAGATTCTAGAAGACATGCTTCGAGCCTCCGTTATCTCTTTCGGAATGGATTGGGAGAAGTGCCTTCCATTTGCCGAATTCGCTTACAACAACAGCTATCAATCTAGCTTGGGTAAAGCCCCTTTTGAAGTTCTCTATGGACGACGATGTCGAACACCCCTTAACTGGTCAGAGACCGGGGAAAGACAATTCTTTGGCCCGGATATGATTCAGGAAGCAGAAGAACAAGTTCGTATCGTTCGTGAAAAGTTGAAAACAGCCCAATCCCGTCAAAAGAGTCAATATGACCGAAAACATAAGGCTATGACTTTCGAGGTTGACGAGAAGGCTTACCTTCGGGTCACCCCTCTGAAGGGAACCCATCGTTTCGGTATCAAAGGCAAATTGGCTCCTCGTTACATTGGACCTTTTCGCATTCTTGCCAAACGAGGAGAAGTTGCCTACCAGTTGGAACTACCTCCGCACCTCTCCAGAGTTCACGATGTCTTCCACGTTTCTCAACTCAGGCGTTGCTTCTCGGATCCTATCCGTGAAGTGGACCACGAAACGCTTGATCTCCAAGATAATCTTACATATCGAGAGTACCCCATTCGTATCCTCGATCAAGCCGAACGTACCACGCGACGTCATAATATCAAGTTTCTCAAGGTTCAATGGTCGCATCATTCTGAAGATGAAGCAACTTGGGAAAGGGAGGATCGTCTTCGACTCGAGTACCCCGCCTTCTTCTCGGAGGAACCCAAATCTCGGGACGAGATTCTTTTGAGTGGGGGTGAGTTGTCACACCCTAGCTAGTCATGCATTAGAGTGTTGCATCATGTTTACTCTTTCATCAGAAACTTGAAATGGGGATGACAGAACCCCCAGTCCCCTCTGAAACCAACTAGGGTTACTGAAATAATTTTCAATGAACCTGAAATGCCCTTCTAAAATGTCCATCATTTTAGCCTTGGTTCAGAACCTCTGACAAAAGTGGTGCACATTTTTCTAGGCCATCATAGGGTCTTTGAGTTAAATCATAGATATTTGAATTTGGGCATTTAAAATAATATAAAATATTTAAATGCTCAAATATCTCCAAACTAAAATGTTTCATGTTGGAAATAATCTAACTATGAACCAGGAGTAGTTTGGTGAATTTTGGAGTTGCCTAGGTATTTTAATTAATTCAACAAAGTTGCAGATTTATTAAATAAAACAGAAAACAGAAAAAAAGGGAAAAACCTACCTGGCGCCACCGCAGGCCCACCAGCCAGCCCACCTGGCCGGCCCAGCCCGGCTACCGCTCCAGCGAGCTGCTTGGCTCGCCAGGCAGGCAGCCAAGGTGCTCGGCGGCGGCACCGCAGCTCGCCACGCAGCTGCTCGCCGCCCCGCCGCCTCCCTCGCCCGGCTAACGCCGTGGATCGGCCTCCCTCTCTCCTCTGAACCCCCCAGACACCCCCTCTCCTCTCCAGCTCCTCCCCTTCGCACGCCCCAGCCATGGCCGACGCCATCGCCGCCACCCCCTCGTCGTAGCCACGCCCTCCGACCACCCCACGCCGTGCCACCGTGTCCACGAGCTTCGCCGCCGTCCACTTCATCGAGCAGCCGAGCCCCGAGCGCTCGCAACGCCCGAGACCACCGCAACGACCTCGCCCGAGCTCGCCGTCGCCGGAGATCCCCTTCAACGCCGTCGTCGCTCCGGTCCATCTCCGGCCGCACCAAGGACTCCGCCGCACTCACTGTGAGCTTAGCCATCTTCCCCTCCCTTCCGTTCTTGCTCCCGAGCCGTGTAGCAACCTCCCGAAGCTCAACCGCACCCACCGCCGTGGAGCTCGTCGCCGACGTGCTCCCGGTCACCCTCCGGCCACAACCTGGAGTCCATCATGCTCACCGAGTCCCACAGCACCTAACCAGCCACTCCCCGAGCCTCACCGAACCCTCCAGCGTCGAGTTCGTCTTCGGCCGAACCCCGGTGGCCGCCAGAGTCGTCGCCGGCGCCAACTCCGGCCACCCCGACCCCAACGGACTCCGCCAAGAGCCGCGGGTCGTCCTCAGCTTCACTCCGGTGGTCGCCACGTTCCATTTGGTGGCCGAAACGACCAAAACCACTATCGCCGCCGCACTGATGGTCGCCGCCGGCCAGAACTCCGGCGAGCTGACGTGGCCTAGTCAATTAGCCACTAACCCACCACCTACTGACGCTGACAGTGGGCCCCAGGGCTTAGTCAAAGCTAACCAGCCCCGGGTCAACGCGGGATTAGCCCCTGGTCACTGACGTGTGGACCCCACACGTCAGGTTTGACCCGAGCCAGCCCTGTTGACCTGCTGACGTCCCTGTGACGTCAGGCTGACGCAGTAAATGTTATTCTGGATTTAAATTAAATCAGGAAATTCCAGAATATTATTTAAACTTCAAAAATTCATAACTTTTATTCTGTAACTCCAAATTGGACAAATTATATATGAAAAATGATCAGAAAAATCCAATCTATCCATCTGTACTATTTTCATGCATGATCAAACAAGTTAAATTGATGTTTTAATCAGAACAAGAAAAGGCACTTTAAAAGGCCATATTTGAATTTGGAATTTGAATCTTTGATTCAAATTTGCTCAAACACTTCTGGCTTTAGTTGCATTAGCCCAACACACTCATATTGCCATGTTTCATGCATGCATCATATTGTTGCACATTGTTTGGTGATGCCTGTGTATCGTTATCCCTTGCGACAGGATCTGTCCCCGAGGAGTACCGGGATTACCCTAACGAAGAACCGTATCCGTGCAACGAACCATCAGGCAAGCAACCAACCATTTGATCATATCGATACAATCCCATGTTCTCGCTCCTGCTCTCTTTTACTGCATTAAGACAACGCGATTCAAACTGTTGTGTGCTGCGGTAGTTGAACCCATTTCCTCTGCATGACCTGTCATTGCCACAGTAACTAGATGAAACCCACTAGCATGTGTAGGAGTTGATTGAGCCATATGTATGTGTTGTTCCTACCTTGCTATGCCTGCTATGCTTAGAGTTGTGTCAGGTCTGGTTCATCTGGGTGATGGGCTAGAGTGAAATGATTATGTCGGTAATGAGAGTGGTGTGGTGAACACGATTTGGTAAAGGTATCGATGAGAGGCCATGTAGGAGTACATGGTGGGTTGTTTCATTGAAGCCGACCTTAAGCACTGAGATCTGTATGTGTGATTTAAGAATCAGCTACTACCATGCATTGGGCCCGAAACCAATGGACCCTCTCGACTTCTTATTCACCCTAGTTCTCCGTCCAGGAGTTGCAAGTAGTTTCTGGTGTTTGTAGCCTACTGGAGGCCGTGGACAGCGCTGACCGTAGGGGTGGGCTGTGATGCGGTAGGTACGTGGCACGGTGTACCGAATACCCGTTAGGTATCTCGGGAACCCTGTTCACATCGTTCGGGGCCGTATGGGAAACCTCGGCCGGACTCCCTGCGGATGGAACCTGAATAGGCGATAAACCTGGACTGGAGGCTTAGGTGATTAGGTAGGTCGTGGCCGACACCCACGTTGGGCTTCCGCTTGAAGGTTGCCGAGTACATGTCGTGTAAACGACGGTAAGTGGTGAGAGCGTGTATGAAGAAGTACACCCCTGCAGGGTTAACATGATCTATTCGAATAGCCGCGTCCGCGGTAAAGGACTACTTGGTTGCCTATACAGTTCATAGACAAGTAAATGGAAACTACTAAAAGCCTCAAGATAAGTGTGAGTGCCGAGGATGGCTCTTCCGTAGGAAGACGGAGGTGGATCCTCGGTAGTGTATTGAAGTGGTGAGTAGTGGACTCGTGTGCGCAAAACTATCTCAAAATGGAGTATCGTAGGATAGTCTAGCCAAGAGTCAAAGCTGGCTTGCTGCAATAACTCCACCAACCCTTCTTGATACTATGCATGTATGTAGGATCTGATGTAAGTCTTGCTGAGTACCTTTGTACTCATGTTGCTATAATCTACATTTTTACAGAAGACGCTGCAACCCCTTCTGATGGGTTCTATGTAGACGTTGACATCAACGAGTAGGCTAAAAGACCCAGGTGGTGACCCTGAGCTTGTGAAGGACCACATAGTATAGCCAGGCTTTCCAAGCCTCTTTTATTTTACTAGTTGTCTGTACTCAGACAAGTTACTTCCGCTGTTGGCTTGTATGATTGTATGACTTGTATGTTGGGTCGTGAGACCCGTACCTTTGTGTGTATGTTATGTATGGCTCACTGAGCCTTAAATAAAGTACTTGTGTCGTAGAGTCATGTTG
Source organism: Triticum aestivum (assembly GCF_018294505.1). Classification (NCBI taxonomy): domain Eukaryota; kingdom Viridiplantae; phylum Streptophyta; class Magnoliopsida; order Poales; family Poaceae; genus Triticum; species Triticum aestivum. Next base: position 234,626,081 of record NC_057810.1, read on the forward strand.
TGATGCTTCGTTGTATTTGCACATATCGAGCATATTGTGTGTATGATTGAAATGCTTGGTATGTGTGGGATCTGACTATCTAGTTGTTTATCTTTAGTAGCCTCTCTTACCGGGAAATGTCTCCTAGTGTTACCGCTGAGCCATGGTAGCTTGCTACTGCTCTGGAACACTTAGGCTGGCCGGCATGTGTCCTTCTTCGTTCCTGTGTCTGTCCCTTCGGGGAAATGTCACGCTTTGAGTACCGGAGTCCTGTTAGCCCGCTACAGCCCGGTTTACCGGAGTCCTGCTAGCCCAGTGCTACAGCCCGGACCCACTTGCTGATGACCGACACGTTCGAAGCTGGGTCATGGATGCCTGTCCCTGTAAGTCTGTGCCACTTTGGGTTTACGACTAGTCATGTCAGCCCGGGCTCTTTATCATATGGATGCTAGCGACACTATCATATACGTGAGCCAAAAGGCGCAAACGGTCCTGGGAAAAAGGTAAGACGACACCCGTGGGGATACCGTGCGTGAGGCCGCAAAGTGATATGAGGTGTTACCAGCTAGATCGATGTGACATCGAGTCGGGGTCCTGACAGCATTGGTATCAGAGCCGGACTGCCTGTAGGTTCTCCAAGCCAAACTGGTCGATGTTGAGTCTAGAAATCCTTTAGTTATATGTAGGGGAATTGTTTGTGGGTTGGAACGTAAGGCTCTTTTTACTCCTTATACCTTATGACATTCTGATCTGAGTCAGTCCATTCTTCCACCGGGGGTTAAGGAATTAGGATCTGTTCTCTCTATCAGGATCACGTGTTACTAATCAGTAGTACCTTATAAGTTTGATGGTTATCAGCCTAGTTCAGTTCTACTACCACATTATGTTGTAGGAATGGTTTCAAGACTTGATATGATGATGTTGAGTGTGTACGAAATCCTTTGTCAAATGTCTCAATATCCTTTTTGAGCATTTACAGCCGTTATGCTGCCGAAATTTTGCTAGAAATTCTAATGCCTTTGCATTATGATTATGCTTTCAGATGGCCACTCGCGACCTCAATCAAGTGGTTCGCCTGACTCGATGCCTAGATGTACCCGGCCATACTGCTAAGTTGGTCAGGGTAATGACTGAGGCTGGATACCGCTGGTATCCTGAGTACACAGTCGAAGAGCAATTCCGAGACTTTAATCAAAGCCAGTATCTCTGCACTGTCAGGATATTTCCATCTTATCCTGGATCCACCGAGCCTCTTCACTGCTCCTATGGACTCGGGGTTACTATCGAGATGGCTGTGCAGGATGCCGCCTACTCTATGATGACCATTATGCGAGTCAGATCTGGGTTATTTCGGGACTCTGACTTCCGGTATATGCCAGGATCACTTCCGGGAGCACAAGGGTATTTCCAGGCTATCTATGCTGACTCCACTCAGGAGGATTCACGGACTCGCACCACTGCTGAGATGCTCGAGGATAAGTACCGTGAAAATCGGGCCTTAAGGTTAGAGCTCTTCAATACCCGTGCTGACCACTGGGCCACTTTGACTCGGTTCGCACCGGCGGTGCAAGCTGGATATTCAATTGCTTAGGGACAATTTCACAACTCCTACCACCACTTTTCCACACTCGCTATATTTACTTTATTGCTTCTTTATCCAAACAACCCCTAGTTTATATTTATGTGCTCTTTATTATCTTGCAAAGCTATCCAACAACACCTACAAAGTACTTCTAGTTTCATACTTGTTCTAGGTAAAGCGAACACTAAGCGTGCGTAGAGTCGTATCAGTGGTAGATAGGACTTGAGAGGATATTTGTTCTACCTTTAGCTCCTCGTTGGGTTCGACACTCTTCCTTATCAAAAGAGGCTACAATTATGCCCTACACTTGTGGGTTATTAAGACCTTTTTTTGGCACCGTTGACGGGGAGTCATAGCATGGGGTGAATATTCTCGTGTGTGCTTGTTTTCTTTATCACTAAGTAATTTTTATTTGTCGTTCTTAGTTGTTCTTTATCTTTACTTATGGATATGGAACACGAAATACCAAAAAAATTAGGTGTACTTGCTACTCGTGGAGATGGGGAACCTCCTAAAACCCTTGATGCTCGTTATGTGAAAGAAATTATGTACTACTTTGATAATCCTGAGAAAACCCCATTCAATTTTGTTATGGGAGACAAGTTGGATCAACGTGAATAATTTAGGGATTATCGCTTGACACAAAAAGGGAAACTATTATGGGATCAAATTTATATGTTATATTGGTATGCTAGGCAACTATGCTTGAGATATGATTATACTTGTTGCTCTAGGATGAAGGTTCCACACCTTCTCTTTTCATGCAAATTCAATGATAATAAAACCTTAGCTTCTTATGCTAATGGTAGATATGATTACTACGATGTGGAACAAATAGAAGAATTTGTTGCTTTTATGGGTGCTTATGAGATTGAATCTATGTTTAAAGAGTTTCAAGATTTTGATGATTCGGTTTATAGACCTGAAAATTTTGCTATACTTAGATATTGCAATGAAAATTATGAATACAATTCCAATATTGATGCATTTATTGAGAAAGTCTCCGCTGTCCAAGAAGAGAATAATATTTTGCAAGAAGCTATGGAAGAAGAAATTAATGAAAATGTGAGCTCATTGGATGAAAAAGATAATGAGGAGAGCGAAGAACAAAAGGAGGAAGAGCGGATTAGCTACCCGTGCCCACCTTCTAATGAGAGTAACTCTTCAACTCATACATTGTTTGATTTCCCTTCGTGCTTACCGAAGGATGATTGCTATGATGATTGTTATGATCCCGTTGATTCTCTTGAAATATCCCTTTTTGATGATGCTTGTTATGCTTGTGGCCAAGATGCCAATATTAATTATGCTTATGGAGATGAACTTGCTATAGTTCCTTATGTTAAACATGAAATTGTTGCTATTGCACCAACGCATGATAGTCCTATTATCTTTTTTAATTCTCCAAACTACACTATATTGGAGAAGTTTGTGCTTATTAAGGATTATATTGATGGGTTGCCTTTTACTACTACACATGATAATTTTGATAGATATAATATGCATGTGCTGGCTGCTCCTACTTGCAATTATTATGAGAGAGGAACTATATCTCTACCTCTCTATGTTTCCAACACGATAAAATTGCAAGAAACTGCTTATACTATGCATTGGCCTTTACTATGTGTGCATGAATTGTTCTTTTATGACATGCCGATGCATAGGAAGAGAGTTATACTTCGTTGTTGCATGATATATGTTACTTTGTGCTCACTATTAAATTACAAATCATTGTTAATTAAAATTGGCTTTGATATACCTTGGGATCCGGGTGGATCCATTACTTGAGCACTTTATGCCTAGCTTAATGGCTTTAAAGAAAGCGCTGCCAGGGAGACAACCCGGAAGTTTTAGAGAGTCATTTATTTCCGTTGAGTTCTTTTATAAAGTTTAAAAAACAAAAAAAATAAAGAGGGGAACTCAAAACTTTTCAAAAAGGAAAGTGAAAGTGAGAAAGACAAGCATTGTTGAAGTGGGAGAGCTCCTTGAACTTTGTTCATGCTCACGGAAACTTTGTGAATCTCAATTACAGAAACTTTTCATCAAAAATAATTATCCCCTTGTACAATTCCATTGTATTATAAAAATAATGTGCCAAGGTTTGCCTTTAGGATGTTTACAATGCTTGTTGGTTTGTACGGTGCAGGATAGAAACTTTGGCTGTAGTACACGATTTTACGTTTTTAACTGGAAAGTCGAATGGTTCGGATTCTTTTTGCAATGTCTTGCTGTACACATTGTTTATGTTTCCTAATTTTGGTAGAATTTTTGGAGTAACAGAAGTATGGTGAATGTTCAGATTGCTACAGACTGTTCTGTTTTTGACAGATTCTGTTTTTGATGCATAGTTTGCTTGTTTTGATGAAACTATCAATTTATATCAGTGGATTAAGCCATGGAAAAGCTATATTACAGTATACACAATGCAAAAAAAAATATTAATTGGTTTGCAACAGTACTTAGAATAGTGATTTGCTTTCTTATACTAACGGATCTTACCGAGTTTTCTGTTGAAGTTTTGTGTGGATGAAGTGTTTGATCGAGGAGGTCTCGATATGAGGAAAAGGAAGAGAGGCAAGAGCTCAAGCTTGGGGATGACCAAGGCACCCCAAGTAAATATTCAAGGAGACTCAAGTGTCTAAGCTTGGGGATGCCTCGGAAGGCATCCCTCTTTCTTCAACAAGTATCGGTATGTTTTCGTATTCGTTTCGTTCATGCGATATGTGCAAGTCTTGGGGCGTCTTTTGCATTTAGTTTTCACTTTTCTTTTATGCACCATGCTGGTATGAGATAGTCCTTTGTTGACTTATAGAATGCTCATTGCACTTCACTTATATCTTTTGAGTATGGCTTTATAGAATGCTTCATGTGCTTCACTTATATCATTTGAAGTTTGGATTGCCTGTTTCTCTTCACATAGAAAACCACCATTTGCAGAATGCTCTTTTGCTTCACTTATATTTGTTAGAGTGCGGACATATCTTTTGTAGAAAGAATTAAACTCTCTTGCTTCACTTATATCTATTTAGAGAGATGACAGGAATTGGTCATTCACATGATTAGTCATAAAATCCTACATAAACTTATAGATCACCGAATATGATATGTTTGATTCCTTGCAATAGTTTTGCGATATAAAGATGGAGATATTAGAGTCATGCTTGTGGGTGGTTGTGGATTGTAGAGACACTTGTGTTGAGGTTTGCAAGTCCCGTAGCATGCACGTATGGTAACCGTTGTGTGACAAATTTGAAGCATGGGGTTTTTCTTTGATTGTATTCCTTATGAGTGGCGGTCGGGGACGAGCGATGGTCTTTTCCTACCAATGTATCCCCCTAGGGGCATGCGTAGTAGTACTTTGCTTCGAGGGCTAATAAACTTTTGCAATAAGTACATGAGTTCTTTATGACTAATGTGAGTCCATGGATTATACGCACTCTCACCCTTCCACCATTGCTAGCCTCTTCGGTACCGTGCATTGCCCTTTCTCACCTTGAGAGTTGGTGCAAACTTCACCGGTGCATCCAAGCCCCATGATATGATACGCTCTATCACACATAAGCCTCATTATATCTTCCTCAAAACAGCCACCATACCTACCTATCATGGCATTTCCGTAGCCATTCCGAGATATATTGCCATGCAACTTCCATCATCATCATATACATGACTTGAGCATTCATTGTCATATTTCTTTGCATGATCGTAAGATAGCTAGCATGATGTTTTCATGGCTTGTCCGTTTTTTGATGTCATTGCTACGCTAGATCATTGCACATCCCGGTACACCGCCGGAAGCATTCATATAGAGTCATATCTTTGTTCTAGTATCGAGTCGTAATATTGAGTTGTAAGTAAATAAAGTGTGATGATCATCATTATAGAACATTGCCCCATAAAAAAAGAGGCCAAAGAAGCCTAAAAAGGGGGGCAAAGAAGCCCATCAAAATAAGGAAAAGAAAAGGGGCAATGTTACTATCCTTTTACCACACTTGTGCTTCAAAGTAGCACCATGTTCTTCATATAGAGAGTCTCCTATGTTATCACTTTCATATACTAGTGGGAATTTTCATTATAGAACTTGGCTTGTATATTCCAACGATGGGCTTCCTCAAATGCCCTAGGTATTCATGAGCAAGAAAGTTGGATCCACACCCACTTATTTTTCAGTTTGAGCTTTCATACACTTATAGCTCTAGTGCATCCGTTGCATAGCAATCCCTACTCCTCGCATTGACAACAATTGATGGGCATCTCCATAGCCCGTTGATTAGCCGCGTCGATGTGAGACTTTCTCCCTTTTTGTCTTCTCCACATAAACCCCACCATCATATTCTATTCCACCTATAGTGCTATATCCATGGCTTGCGCTCATATATTGCGGGAGGGTTGAAAAAGCTGAAGCGCGTTAAAAGGTATGAACCAATTGCTCGGCTTTTCATCGGGGTTGTGCATGATGGGAGCATTTTGTGTGACGAAAATGAAGCATGGCTAAACTATATGATTTTGTAGGAATAAGCTTGCTTTGGCCATGTTGTTTTGAAAAGACCTGATTGCTTTATTAGTACGCTCGAAGTATTATTGTTTTTATGTCAAATGATAGACTATTGCTTTGAATCACTCGTGTCTTAATATTCATGCCATGATTAGACATATGATCAAGATTATGCTAGGTAGCATTCCACATCAAAAATTATCTTTTTTATCATTTACCTACTCGAGGACGAGCAGGAATTAAGCTTGGGGATGCTGATACGTCTCTGTCGTATCTATAATTTTTGATTGTTCCATGCCAATATTATTCAACTTTCATATACTTTTCGCAACTTTTTATACTATTTTTTGGGACTAACATATTGATCCAGTGCCCAGTGCCAGTTCCTGTTTGTTACATGTTTTATGTTTTGCAGAAACCCAATATCAAACGGAGTCCAAACGGGATAAAAATGGACGGAGAATGGAATATTTGTAATTTTTGGGAGGGAGAATCAACACGAGACGGTGCCCAACGTGGCCACGAGGGTGGCCCACGCCACCACTCCAGGTGGGCGCGCCCCCCACGCTCGTGGGCCCCTCGTAAGGCGGTTGATGCTCTACTTTGGCCGCAAGAAAGCTAATTTCTCGAAAAATATCTGGGCGAAGGTTTCAATCCAATTGGAGTTACGGATCTCCGAATATAAAAGAAAAGGTGCCAGAGCAGAATCTGAAAACGCAGAAAAAGAGAGAGACAGAGAGATATATCCAATTTCAGAGGGGCTCTCGCCCCTCCCACGCCATGGGATCCAAGGACCAGAGGGGAAACCCTTCTCCCATCTAGGGAGGAGGTCAAGGAAGAAGAAGAAGGGGGGCCCTCTCCCCCTTGCTTCTGGTGGCGCCGGAATGCTGCAGGGGGCCATCATCATCACCGCGATCTTCACCAACACCTCTGCCATCTTCACCAACATCTCCATCACCTTCCCCCATCTCAGCAGTCCACTCTCCCGCAACCCGTTGTACCCTCTACTTGAACATGGTTATTTATGCTTCATATTATTACCCAATGATGTGTTGCCATCCTATGATGTCTGAGTAGATTTTTGTTGTCCTATCGGTGATTGATGAATTGCTATGATTGGTTTGAGTTGCATGTTTTATTATTGGTGTTGTCCTATGGTGCTCTCGTGTCGCGCAAGCGTGAGGGATCCCCACTGCAGGGTTTGCAATATGTTCATGATTTGCTTATGGTGGGTGGCATGAGTGACAGAAGCATAAACCCGAGTAAGTAGGTTGTTTGTGTATGGGATAAAGGGGACTTGATACTTTAACGCTATGGTTGGGTTTTACCTTAATGATCTTTAGTAGTTGCGGATGCTTGCTAGAGTTCCAATCATAAGTGCATATGATCCAAGAAGAGAAAGTATGTTAGCTTATGCCTCTCCCTCAAAATAAAATTGCAATAGTGATTAGCGGTCTAGTAAAGTAGTCAATTGCTTAGCGACAATTTCACAACTCCTACCACCACTTTTCCACACTCGCTATATTTACTTTATTGCTTCTTTATCTAAACAGCCCCTACTTTATATTTATGTGCTCTTTATTATCTTGCAAAGCTATCCAACAACACCTACAAAGTACTTCTAGTTTCATACTTGTTCTAGGTAAAGCAAACACTAAGCATGCGTAGAGTTGTATCAGTGGCAGATAGGACTTGAGAGGATATTTGTTCTACCTTTATCTCCTCGTTGGGTTCGACACTCTTACTTATCGAAAGAGGCTACAGTTATCCCCTACACTTGTGGGTTATCAAGACATTTTTCTGGCGCCGTTGCCAGGGAGTCATAGCGTGGGGTGAATATTCTCGTGTGTGCTTGTTTGCTTTATCTAAGTAATTTTTATTTGATGTTCTTAGTTGTTCTTTATCTTTAGTTATGGATGGAACATGAAATACCAAAAAAATTAGGTGTACTTGCTACTCATGGAGATGGGGAACCTCCTAAAACCCTCGATGCTCGTTATGTGAAAGAAATTATGTACTACTTTTATAATCCTAAGAAAACCCCATTCAATTTTTTATGAGAGACACGTTGGATCAACGTGAATACTTTAGGGATTATCGCTTGACACAAAAAGGGAAACTATTATGGGATCAAATTTATATGTTATATTGGTATGCTAGGCAACTATGCTTGAGATATGATTATACTTGTTGCTCTAGGATGAAGTCTCCACACCTTCTCTTTTCATGCAAATTCAATGATAATAAAACCTTAGCTTCTTATGCTAATGGTAGATATGATTACTATGATGTGGAACAAATAGAAGAATTCGTTGCTTTTATGGGTGCTTATGAGATTGAATCTATGTTTAAAGAGTTTGAAGATTTTGATGATTCAGTTTATAGACCTAAAATTTTTGCTATATTTAGATACTGCTATGAAAATTATGAATACAATTCCAATATTGATGCATTTATTGAGAAAGTCTCCACTGTCCAAGATGAGAGTAATATTTTGCAGGAAGCTATGGAAGAATAAATTGATGAAACTGTGAGTCATTGGATGAAAAAGATGATGAGGAGAGCGAAGACCAAAAGGAGGAAGAGCGGATTAGCTACCCATGCCCACCTTCTAATGAGAGTAACTCTTCAACTCATACATTGTTTGATTTCCCTTCGTGCTTACCGAAGGATGATTGCTATGATGATTGTTATGATCCCGTTGATTCTCTTGAAATATCCCTTTTTGATGATGCTTGTTATGCTTGTGGCCAAGATGCCAATATTAATTATGCTTATGGAGATGAACTTGCTATAGTTCCTTATGTTAAACATGAAATTGTTGCTATTGCACCCACGCATGATAGTCCTATTATCTTTTTGAATTCTCCAAACTACACTATATCGGAGAAGTTTGTGCTTATTAAGGATTATATTGATGGGTTGCGTTTTACTACTACACATGATAATTTTGATAGATATAATATGCATGTGCACCAGGTCGCGCGCCCTCGCTCACCCACCCGTGATTAGCTTATGCAAGAACAAGGGACCAAGGGCCATGTGAGGTGACATACACGGGGACTGGCCCGCGAGCCAGAGCTCAGCCTCTTGGGTTTAGCGACGCTGTAGGGACGGACCTGAGCACAAACGTCGTGCCAGTCCTTAATCATGAGGCAGTCGCGGGAGGGCTTGCAAGGGCACGAGACGTTCTTGGCGATGAAGCGCCGGTCAGGCAGTTGATAATCTTAAGGTAGCTTGCAAAGGAAGGTAAACTAGCTCTGATAGATGCAAAAGGGATACATGCCGCGGGGACGGACCCATGCGGCCTGGGGATGATGCAGCCCAAGGGGCGCCCCCAAACTAAACGAACTGGAGAGATGTCACCTGGTACCATTGCTGAAGAGGTGTTGGGGTAGCGAAGGATGCGTGTTGCCGGAGTCATTCCTCATGAGCCTCCCTGGAGCCAAGCCTCGAGAGGCCCAGAGCGCCCGGGAGGCTCCTAGGGGTGCTCCTCCATCTCCGCCAGGATCACCCAATGCCTGGCCTCGCGAGTCGCCAGGGCATCCCTTGCGCAGCGCTGGAACACCATGGCTGCGCCCAGCAGGCTGATGGGCATGCGGACGTAGCTGTGGGGTGGACCCTCGCATCGCCCGACACGAGACGGCCAGAAGAGGTGCCAAGATGCGGCCCTGTTGAGCCCTGGGATGTCGATGCAGACGCGGAACTCCTTACCCTCGCCAGGGCAGTGAGCCGCGCCCCGTGGTAGGCGGCGATCGCCTTGCAGAACCCTTGCCTCTTGAATCTCCTCGATTGCCTTCTTGATGAACTCCTAAACGCCTGGCGCCTCCCGCCTGATGCCTTCTCCTGGGAAGCATGCTCTGAAGAGCACCTCCAGATGGTGCCCAAGCGCCTCCCTCATGACCTTGGCTAGGTCGGAGGCCCTCCCGAGGAGAGCCCTTGAGCCCAGCCTGAGAGGGGCACCGGGTGCACCTTCCTATGTGATGGGTGAAGGCGCCGCATCCTGGGATGCGAGGCTCAGCACGGCGTCCTCGGGCGATGCTTCCTCACGGGATCCCTGACCCAGCTGCAGCTCCTTTGTCTTGGGGGCGACCTCAGGAGGGATGGCACCGCCCCCATCTTCAGGGTTCTCAACTGCTGCAGCCTGGAACGCACGCTCAAGGGAGCACACCGAGTCGTTCTCTTGACATGCGACCATGATGACGTCGCCGCTTCCCGGCATCTTGAGGACGTTGTAGCCGTGGTGTGTCGTTGCCATGAACTTTGCTAGTGTTGGGTACACTAGGAGGGCGTTGTAGGGCTGGCGGATGCCGGCGACGTCGAAGTCGATGTAATCGGTGTGGTAGTTGTTGTGCTCGCCGAAGGTGATACGGAAGCAGACCTGCCCTATCGGGTGTGTGGAGCCGTCGGTCACTCCTAAAAATGGTTTGGTTGGCTGAAGCTGGTAGTACGGCACTTGGCGTCTGTCGAACGTTTGAACAGATAGGACATTGAGCCCCGCTCCACCATCGATGAGAGTCTTGGTGACAACCACGTTGCTGATGACGGGAGAGCAGAGCATGGGGAGCGCGCCAGCAGTGGCCACGCACTTGAGCTGGTTTGACAAGCTAAAGGTGATGGCGCACTTGGAGCACCTGAGAGTGTGAGTTGCTTCGGGCTTGGGGAGCGCTGCGTTCACCTCACGTGTGAACTGCCTGAAGATGCAGTGAGAAGCTGGGGCCTGTGAGCCGCCCAGGATGCAGCCGATGGCTAGAGGCTCCTGGAAGCCCCCAGCCCCCTCGTCCTGGTGATGCTCTTCGTTCCTTCTTGGCGGTGGAGGTAGTGGAGGCAGACCGGCATTGCTCTGAGGGCGCTCCTCATGAGGCTGCTCCCTCCAGGCACCCTCGCGAGGTTGGCCCTGCCAGCGGTCCTCCCGAGGATGGTCGCGCCACTCCTGGCGATGGTCGCGTCCGTCCCAGCGTCCTCCACCTCGGCCACCTCCACGGCTGTAGACTCGATCATTGCGCTCGAGACGCCAACCAAGGCACCCATCGTGGAGAGCCCTGAGCTCCTGGCAGTCGTTGATGTTGTGGCTGTGGACGTTGTGGAAGATGCAGAAAGGTCGGCTGCCCTTAGATGACTCAGGGTGGTCACAGCCGCGCTTCATCTCTGGCTCGGCCGCGAGCACGGCCGGCCCCTTGCGCTTCACGTCCTTGGCCTTGGCCTTCTTTTCTTCTGGGTCAGCATCGGGGAGCTCAAGGTGGGAGAGGCGCCCCTCCTCAGCACTTGTGCACTTGTTTGCCATGTTGAACATCTCTAGGGCTATGCAGAGATCCTCATGGATGGCGAGCTCCTCCTTCATCTTGATATCATGGACGCCATCAGTGAACGCTGAGATGATGGCCTCGTCCAACACCTTGGGAATCTTGAGGCGAACGTTGTTGAAGTGCTGGATATACTTCTGCAGAGTCTCCCTAGGCTACTGCTTGATGCGACGCATGTTACCCACGGGCGGCGGACGGTCGCGAGTGCCCTGGAAGTTGGCGATGAAGCGGCCGCGCATCTCCTCCCAGGAAGAGACCGATCCCTCGGGAAGGTTCATGAGCCAAGAATGCGCGCCATCCTTCAGGGCCATCGGGAACCAGTTTGCCATGATCTTCTCGTTGCCGCTGGCCGCCTCGATGCTCAGCTCGTAGAGCTGTAGGAACTAGGCGGGGTCGGCAGTGTTGTTGTAGGGTGGGGGCAGGTCAGGCTTGAACTTGCTCGGCCAGACGATGTTCTGGAGCTCTGGGGTGAATGCACGGCATCCTGTTGTGGCCACTGTGCCCGCCGAGGGGTAGAACCTGGTCCTGGTGCACGCGCGCCGCCACCTCATGTGGCGGCACGCGGGCCTGACGCGGGGGTGCAGGAAGTACGTGCACTTCTCCTTGAGGTCGCGGCACTACCTGGCAGCTCACTCCCTCCCGTGCAGGCGCCTGACGTGGTGGGTTGTGCCGCGGCGCCACACGCCTTGTGTAACGCCCGGATAATTATGCAACAGTAATCACGCTGATGGTGCCATGTCATCGATTTTTACTGTGGTTAAGTTCACGTTGTTTCGAAGTCGGTTCAGTCTTCATATTTAAAATGAGTAAAAAGAAAAGGCAAAAGGTAAATAAAATAAAAGGAGAAGGCAACCACAAAAAATTCAAAACAAAATGCCCCTGGCCCAACTGGGCCAATCAGCCCAGCTGGCCGGCCCACCTCTCCCTCTCCCTTATCCCCCCACGCGCCCAAAATATCTAGACAGATCCCCCCACTCCCCTCGATCTCCCCCACTCTCCCAAGGTCGCTCGCTCTCCCTCCCCCCTCGATCCAGATCAGGGCTCGACCCACGGTGCTCACGGGGCCACCTGCCGCCCGGCAGAGGCCAGTCCCGGTGCTGGGTCGCCCCGACCGCGCCCTCCTGTACCCCGTCGGTGCACCGGAGCCGCCCCGACCCCTCACACGCCGATCGCCCGAGGACGACATCGCCACCCCGTCCTTGTCGTCGTTGTTCGCCGCCGTCTTATTCAACGCTAGCGCCATCTGCTGGTACTAACCCCATCGTCGGGCTACCATGTGCCCTCCCCGTGAGCTCCCCTTCCTCCTCGACCCTCTCTCCCGTGCTCACCGCTCATCATAGTCACCACGACCACCGCGCCTCGATCTTGTTTGGTCCGTGCATGTCCACGGCTCACGCGCCCGCTTGCGAATGGCCTCACCCCGTGGCCATCTCCGCCTTCACCCCGCAGCTCCTAGCGCCCGCCTCCGCAGCCCATGCCGGTGCCAGGCCGCGCCCACCCTGTGGGCGGGATCCCCGCCACTCGCCCGTGCCTCTACGGCACTCACCGTGCAACCCCTCCCTGGCCCCGTCCAGCACTCACGCTGCCCGCGCGCTAGCCGCGCCGCGGCGGGCCTCTGCCGTGGACGGCGCCGCCGCCCCTATTGGCCTCGGGCGCACACGGGCGCCCACGCCCGCACCCGTTTCGCCCGCCCCGCTAAGGCCCCCTGGGCCACTGCCACACGGGGCCCACCCCCTTGTTTTCTATTAAAAAAAGAAACCAAAATGTAAAAATAATAAAAAAACATCAATTAATTAACTTAATTAATCAGGTTAATTAAACCTAATCAACCAAACTTAGTCAATTAAATCTGTTAGTTAGTTAGGTCTATGACAGAACGACCCCCACACGTCAGTTTGACTAGTCAACGCTCTGTTGACTACTGACATCATGATGACGACAGGCTGACATCATAATTCCAATTTTGAATTAATAATAATTTCAGAATATTATTAAAACTTTGAAAAATCATATAAAATAAACCGTAGCTCGGATGCAAAAGTTTCCTACATGAATGTTGCTCAGAATGACGAGACGAATCTGAACATGCGATCCGTTCGTCCGCCACACATTCCTAGCATAGCAAACATGCAACCTTTCCCCTCCGGTTCATCTGTCTGACGGACGTCCGAAACCGGGAAAACTTTCCCGGATGTTGTTCGCCTTTACCGGTATCGTGTAGCACTGTGTTAGAACACCTCTAGCATCGCTTATTGTCATGTTATGCATATGTTTGCATGTATTTACTGTTTCTTCCCCCTCTTCTCTCCGGTAGACCCTGAGACTGCTGCTGATGCCACTGTGATCGACTACACCACCGACGACCCTCCTTCTTGTCTGAGCAACCAGGCAAGCCCCCCTTTGATCATCCCGATATCGCCCATTCTATACTCTCATGCTTGCATTAGATTTTGCTACTGTTATTGATTGCTCCTATTCCGATGCATATCCAGCTTTTGTAACCTGCTCATTGTACCTTACCTGCTTATCCTAAACTGCTTAGTATAGGTTGGTTAGTGCTCCATCAGTGACCCCCACCTTGTCCTTGTTACCCCTGCTTCATCTTCGACGACTCGATCAACGTGATCGAGGACTAGAGCCTGACACCTCACATCACATCACGCCCCTTTAGTTGCTCGACTCTGCAGAGCTACTATCAAGTGATGAGGGTGATCCCTCATAACGCACTCCTGATGATAATTCTGTAGTGTAGCTATTCGGCCGTGGTCATCGAGGGTTGTTCCTCTTTCACCATTCCCAATACAGCTCTGTCGTGCAACACCTCAAGTGTGAACCTCGAGGGTGGATTCTCTTACGTTCACCTTGATGGTTACATCGAGTGGAATCCTCCGTGGGTGATTCCTCGGGTTTTCCCCTTGATGTTTGGACACACCATTACCTTGACTTACTTGAGACCATTGTTGAAGTCGGGTCGGACCTGAGGGGTACCCGTGAGTTGATGTGAAAGTTGGGCGGGCCCATTGAGCACCCGCGAGTTTTCCACGTGGGACGGCCGGCCAGTCTGGACCCTTGCCGTAAGTCCATGAGACGCGGCAACGGGGTCACATTATTGTGAGTTTCTGCTCGTCTCCGCGAGCCCCCAATGCACTAACAGGTTTGGGTATTTCTTCTGAGTTGGCCTATAGCCTTTACGCACTAACCACCACGCAAGAATAGATATGGGCCTCGATGTCGTGGTATCAGCCGAAGCTTTGTCAGACGTCCAGTTCAGCAGTGTGGCATGGCTTGGCCAGCACCATCCTGTAGTGGTGGAGCTTGGTCCGCCCTGCTCGCAACAACCCAGAGTGCAACGGGCGATGGGCCCATACCCCGGAGTGCTTAGGAGGTAGACCGGTGGGGACCTCTCTGCTGAGCCTAGGTAGGGTTGCGATGTGTTGATCTTCCGAGGCCGGGCATTGACCCTGGAAAGGTGTGTCCGGCCAGAGTGATCGAGCGTGTTAGGTAATGTGGTGCACCCCTGCAGGGAAGATATATATTCGAATACCGTGTCCATGGTAATGGACGTTCAGACTTGTATCCTGACCTTATACAACTATAAATGGATACTTGATATGTGATGGATATGTGGCTTCGATATTGCTTTCCCGTAGGGAGTCGGGGAAGGATCTCTGGGCGTTGATGTTACAACATGCTTGTTAAATATTAAAATGCTACTCTTTACTCTTCTACATGCTGCAAGATGCTTGGAGCTGCTTGAAGATGCTAGTCTTCGATAGGCTAGGCCTTCCCCCTCTATTCTTGCATTCTGCAGTTCAGTCCACAGATACAACCCTTCCATTTGATACCAATGCATACTTAGTATAGATCTGATGCTTGCGAGTACTTTGGGTGAGTACTCATGGTTGCTTTGCTACCCCTTTCCCCCCTTGTTTATTCTTTCCGGTTGATGCAACTAGATGATGGATCCCTGGAGCCATATGCCACCGTCGACGGATACTGCTACGTGGAGACCGCCGACGACCAGGAGTAGTTAGGAGGTCCCAGGCAGGAGGCCTTGCCTCTTCGATCATTGTTGCTTTGGTGCTAGCCTTCTTAAGGCATCCTTGTTTAACTTATGTCGATACTCAGATATTATTGCTTCCACTGACTCTTGTGTATCGAGCTATGTATTCGAGCCCTAGAGGCCCCTAGCTTGTAATATAAAGCTTGTATTATTTGAATTTGTGTCTAGAGTTGTGTTGTGATATCTTCCAGTGAGTCCCTAATCTTGATCGTACACATTTGCGTGTATGATTAGTGTACGGTCGAATCAGGGGCGTCACAAGTTGGTATCAGAGCTGACTGCATGTAGGATCTCCCTTTCCAACTCCTTGGTCGAAGTTGAGTCTAGTCTTTGAAAAACTGATTTACTAACATGGTTGTGTGGCTTACTGGCCCCACGTTGCCATTTGGTGGTATTAGGATCTTTTACTCCTCGTCTATACTCTGGGACTCTGATCTCTCTTCTATTCGGATAAATGGTTTTGCTAACTCTACCCTAGGTTCTCGTGATCACATCCACCCGGAGATTTGTATCATGTATTTCTTGAATTCAGAGCCAGGATCTGCTTCACTTTGTCCACAGGCCGCAGAAATCCTTCATATCGAGGGCACCCTGCATCGTCCCCTGCAGATTCCTCGCTCTAGTGGTTTTCTCCGACGATGACGTAGCCTTTGCTATGTCTCATTGTTGTATCCCTCCATCGCGAGCATGTGTGCCGCCTAGTATGTCTAGGATGATTCTCTTGTCCGAACTCCTACTAACAACGTGCAATTGCTCTGTATATGTATATGTAAGTCTTTAATGACTATTGCTTTATACATACTGCGCCTTTGCTCATTGTTCAAGTTACATCATGAATGACTCCATACACCTGCTCCACCCCTGTTAAATTGCTTCCTGATGTTTTAGCAGGATGGCTGACGATCCTCCACCTCCACCCTATATTGCCGCAATGATGCAGCAGTTTGAGCTGAATCATCAGTTTATGACTGGAGTAATGGCTCGGCTTCTGAACCAGAATGCTCATCAACAGCCTGCCCCAACAACAATGCAAGAATTTGTGCGCCTCAACCCGTCCATTTTTTGCAACTCCACCAATCCTATGGATGTTGATGATTGGCTTCATGACATCCAGTTTGAGATGGAATCAGCTAATATTGCCCCTGCCAGTTACGTCACCTTTGCGACATTCCACTTGAAGGGTCCAGCTGCCCAATGGTGGGAAAGCCACAAGGGTATGCTGCCTGCAGAGACTGTAACCAATTGGCAGGAATTTCAGTAGGCCTTTCGTGCACGACACATTCCTCAAGGCTTGATGGACTAGAAGAAGAAGGAGTTTCGCAAACTCTCACAAGGCTCAATGACTGTGGATGAATATCAGAGGAAATTCCTTGAATTATCTTGCTATGTTGCGGATGACATCTGCACTGATGCTCGCAAGCAAGAGAAATTCCATGAAGGAATGCGTCCCGATATAAAGCTCGCACTTGTTGCTCATGATTGCGCAGATTTACGACGCTTGTCAGCCATGCTTTCCAAACTGAAACTGGTCTTACTGAGTACCAGGAGTCACTCAAGCATACTCGAGATGTTGGCTCATCCTCGAGTTAGCCTGCTCAGAAACGTCGAGTCTGGATCCCACACAATGTTCATCACCAACCTGCTCCAACACCAAGGTCGTCTTATGTTGCACCTCGTCTGCCTCCGCCACTAAGACAGCTAACGATTCAGGGTGGACAATCCAATGTTGTGGCTCCTCCCCATAATGATGGTTTATGCTGCAAGTGTTGACAGCCAGGACACCATGCTCTCAACTGTCGTCAGGGTCAGCTACAAAATGCTTCACGTCCTCCTGTTGGCCGTAGGAAGGGCCGTCGAAACCATCCTAGCAGAGTTTGTAGTGACAGGCCGCCTGCTATGAGTGGAGGTCAGGTCACCCATGTCAAGATTGAAGAAGCTCGTGAGTCCCCAAAAATAATGATGGGTACCCTTCAAGTTAACTCAGTGCCATCCTCTGTCCTCTTTGATTCAGGAGCACCGCATGCTTTTGTGTCCCAACAGTTTGCTAAGTTGCATGGGCTAGGCATGGAAGAATTACCAACTCATTTAGCGGTTCAATCTCTGGGATCCAAGTGGCAAACCACAATGTTAAGCCCTCACAACCAAATCGAAATTGGAGGTCTACTATTTCCGGCTTCTCTCATTGTACTCGGGCCTTCCAACATAGACATCATTCTTGGTATGGATTGGTTGACAACTCATAATGCTTTGATTGACTGTGCTACCAAGACAGTCCAGCTCACTCACCCTTCTGGCCAGACAGTTCAATACTTAGCTTGAGTAGCTAGGATGCCGAGAACCAGATATATGTTCTGAATGCATTGAATGCTTCACCTCTTGAGGGCATAAAGAACATTCCAGATGTTCATGATTTCAAAGATGTCTTCCCAAAAGAACTTCCAGGAATACCCCCTGCTAGAGCTGTTGAATTCGTCATAGACTTGAAACCGGGCACAACTCCTATTGCCAAGTGACCCTACAAGATGCTGCCACATGAACTCCTTGAACTTAAGGAGGAAATCGACAAATCTCTTCACAAGTATTTCGTTCGTCCTAGTTCATCTTCTTGGGGAGCACCTTCTCTCTTTGTCAAGAAGAAGGATGGAACTAATCGTTTGGTCCAAGATTACCGTCCTATCAATCAGGCAACAATTCAGAACAAGTATCCACTTCATAGAATCAACGATCTGTATGACCAACTTGCTGGTTCCTCAGTATTCTCTAATCTTGATTTGAGGTTGGGTTACCACTAGATCCGAGTTTGTGAATAAGATATTCCCAAGACCGCCTTCGTTACTCGATATGGTTCATACGAGTACACCGTCATGTCATTCGGCTTGACCAATGCTCCAGCGACATTCTCTCGTCTGATGAACTATATATTTATGGAATACCTCAACAAGTTTGTCGTGGTTTATCTGGATGATATCCTTGTATACTCCAAGAACAAAGAAGAACATGCTGAACACCTTCGAATTGTTCTAGAAAAGCTTCGAGAACATCAACTCTATGCAAAGTATTCTAAGTGTGAATTTTGGCTTCCTGAAGTGACCTACCTTGGGCATGTCACCTCCAAGGATGGTATTGCCGTCATGTAACACCCACGATGCGTCTATATATCTCACGTGTTGAAGCACGACTTAGAGGCATAACCGCATGGTGGTTTGTTGCAAGAAGGGTCATCTTCACACAATCCCATGTAATGAACAAGAATGGGATAAAGAGTTGGCTTACAATCGCCACTTCACTCAATGAACATATAATTCATACATCATTCAAAGCACACACATAGTCCGACTACGGATGAAGCCAAAAGAAAAGAAGATAACCCAACTGATTGATCCCCGATCGTACCAACTGGGCTCCACTACTGATCAACACGAAATGAAACATAGCAACGACCAAGATCTTCGTTGAGCTCCCATCTAAGCTTGGTTGCATCACCTGCACTGGTATCATCGGCACCTGCAACTGTTGTGATAGTATCTGGTGAGTCACGAGGACTCAGCAATCTCAAAACCCGCGAGATCAAGACTATTTAAACTTATGGGTAGGAAGTGGTAATGAGGTAGAGTTGCAGCAAGCACTAAGCAAATATGGTGGCTAACATACGCAAATAAGAGCGAGAAGAGAAGCAACGGAACGGTCGAGAAGCTAGAAGTGATCAAGAAGTGATCCTGAAACTGCTTACGCACAATCATAACACAAAGACCGTGTTCACTTCCCAGACTCCACCGAAAAGAGACCATCACGGCTACACACGCGGTTGATGCATTTTAATTAAGTCAAGTGTCAAGTACTCTACAACCGGATATTAACAAATTCCCATCTGCCACATAACCGCGAGCACGGCTCTCGAAAGTTTATACCCTGCAGGGGTGTCCCAACTTAGCCCATCACAAGCTCTCACGATCAACGAAGGATATTCCTTGTCCCAGGAAGACCCGATC
Organism: Triticum aestivum; assembly: GCF_018294505.1. NCBI lineage: Eukaryota > Viridiplantae > Streptophyta > Magnoliopsida > Poales > Poaceae > Triticum > Triticum aestivum. The sequence continues at coordinate 234,645,492 of NC_057810.1, forward strand.
AGTCTCGGAATCCCGGTTTACAAGACATTTCGACAATGGTAAAACAAGGCCAGCAAAGCCGCCTGATGTGCCGACAAATCCCTATAGGAGCTGCTCATATCTCGTTCTCAGGGCACAACGGATAGGTCAGCCTACGAGTAAAACCAGCCCTCGAGTTGCCCCGTGGTGGCCCCGTAGTCTGCCCGTTTCAGACCAACACTCGAAGAAGCACTGGCCCGGGGGGGTTAAAATAAAGATGACCCTTGAATCTGCAGAACCCAAGGGAAAAAGGCTTAGGTGGCAAATGTTAAAACAAAGGTTGGGCCTTGCTAGAGGAGTTTTATTCAAAGCAAACTGTCAAGAGGGTCCCATAAATCACCCAACCGCGTAAGGAACGCAAAATCAAGGAACATAACACTGGTATGACAGAAACTAGGGCGGCAAGAGTGGAACAAAACACCAGGCATAAGGCCTAGCCTTCCACCCTTTACCAAGTATATAGATGCATTAAATTAAATAAGAGATATTGTGATATACCAACATAATCCTGTCCATCATTGAGCAATCTTCAACTTCACCTGCAACTAAAAATGCTATAAGAGGGGCTGAGCAAAGCGGTAACATAGCCAAACAATGGTTTGCTAAGCAGGGTGAAAAGGTTAGAGGCTGACATGGCAATATGGGAGGCATGCTAAACAAGTGATAGGTAGCGCAGCATAGCGATAGAACGAAGCAACTAGCAAACAAAAATAGAAGTGATATCGAGGGTAATGGTCATCTTGCCTGAGATCCCGCAAGGAAGAAGAACGAGTCCATGACGAAGACAAACGAACATAGTCGAACGAATCCTCACAAACGCAACGTTACCAGAAATATCAAGTAGAAGCGCAACCGGAAAGAAGCAAACAACATGGTAAACACACAAGCATAATCATGTCATGATGCACAATCAAGTATGATGCATGTCCGGTTTAAATATGCATGGCATGGCAAGGCGAAGCAAACAACACTACAATTTAAGTAGAGCTCAATATGCAATGAGTTGCATATTGACGGAACACCACATCCAATTATTTAGTTCTCTCTTGTTTAAGCTAGCCAACAATATTAAATGTGGTTAAACATGGCAGGAGGTGAAACATAAGTAATCTACCTATCTAGGCAAGTTTAAATGAGGCCGGAACAACAAACAACATTTCCGGAAAATCCCCACATGTCATTTAGCAATTTAAAGCAACAACAAATTTTAAGCATTTAAATGTTGTTATCATGATGCGGATGACATATGCAAGTTTATGCAATTTTTATGAAAATGTCGACATGAGCATGTTATGAAGCATTTAGTCACCATGGCGGAACAAAAGGGGTGCCACGGCAAAAACAACGGAAATGGTGCCACGGCAACATTCCGATGATCCGACAACTCGTCGAGATGTTGGTGCAAAAGAAGCAAGTGTGCGGATGTGCGGAACATGCAAAAGATGGGGAGTGATCCCGGATACCGGGTGTCCCACATGATGGTGGCATGGCAAAAGAAGGGGCATCGCAAGCGACAATTCGATCATGGTGCAAACACGGGCATCTCATACAACAAAGCATTCGTTCACGGTCATTATCATCTCGAGATTATACCTTTGAAGCGTGCGTTTTGGGGCGGATCGAGTTCGTAGAAGGAGGTAGTGGTACACGGGCCGTAGTGGAAGTAGTCATTCTCGCGACGGTAGTGGAAGTAGTGGTACACGGCGACGGTAGTGGAAGTACTGGTTCACGTTTCATAGATGTTCGGGGTCACGACGAGGAACTTAATGTCCATGGAGTCTTCGAGGGTCGACGGTAGTGGTGCACACGTCGTTGGGGTACTTGTCAGTCCGGTCTTGACAACAGTAGTTGTACACGGGTCGTAGACGTTCTCGGGTCGTGGGTAGAGGTACTTGGTGTCCATTGCGGTACTTGGAGAATCCAAGATGTAGAGGTACACTTCTTGAAGCGGAATTTGACAAAATCCATCTGGAGGTAGCCATCCGTGGTCGTACTCATGTTGATGTGCAACACGATGGTCTTGAAGGATCGTAGATGAACTTGGCGGTTCGTGTGGTCACCATAGATGAACTTGGCGACAGTGATTCTTGTGCTCATGAAACGGCAAGGAGACACAGAACGCAGAGGCCGGAGATGGCAGAACGGCAGCAGGCAGATAGAGGGCCGACGAGAGGATGCAGGCGAGGTGGCTGTCCATGGTAGCGTCGGGTAGGGCTCGAGCTCGGACTCGAGGCAGAAGGGAAGGAGAGGGCGCGCGGGCTCTGCTGGAGCTGCAGGTCACCGGCGAGGAGGCTAGGGATGCAGATGACTGCGCGCGAGAAGAGCAGTGGTAGCAGGGCACGGTCGAGACGAAGCAGAGGCTGGGCACTGGCCCGGGCACGGGCTTCGGCAAGGGAAGCAGCGGCCAACGGCGAGCTAGGGCGCGAGGCACGGAGACCTAAGGGCGCGACTGCAGCGGAGGGAGGCGGCCATGGCGCGGCCGTGAGCGCATAGCACGGGTCGCGGGCGAAGAGGAGAAGGAGAGATGGGGCACAGAGGAGGTTGGAGGTCGCGGGCGAGGAGGAGTCAGGGAGGAGAAGGGGCGCGTAGCTCGTCCCGGTAGGTGGGTCGCGCGGCCGGCTGTTGCACGAGGCGCCATGGGGATCGGGCGCGAGGAGCTCTCGATCCTCTGTGTGTGTGTGTGTTGCTGCGGAAGGAGGATGGAGGGGATCGAGGAGGGAAGGCAGCGAGCAGGGGGGTTGGGAGAAGGGTTCGCTAGGGTTAAGGGGGCGCGGCTGGGCCTTGGGCCCTGGGCCTAGGGATTTGGTGGGCCAACTTGGCTGCTGGGCTGCAAGGCTGATCTCTCTCTCTCTCTCTCTACTCTTAAGCACAAAAGAATTAGAGAGAAGAAAGAGAAAGAGAGGGTTAGGGTTAGGGAAAAAAGTTGGACATGGGGATTATTTTCCCGGACTCACAAAAATGAGCTTGAACCAGGAAAAATAGAAGTGGGCACGACCAAAAGTTTAAATTCAAACTCATTTGATTTTAATTCAAATGAGTGTAGGAAGGAAGTGGGTATTTGGTAGACCCAAAAATGTTGAGAATTTTGGAAGATCCTCGATAAATGAGATAAGAATTGTTGGCAAAGTTTGAGGCAAGGAATTGAGGAAGAAAAAGCATGGAACTTAAAATGTAAGTGTGTTATGGTTTATTCCTAAAGAATGGAATATTTATCATAGCTCCCTAATAATATTGGGAGGGTAATTGTTATAAAGAGAAGTCACCCTTCCCTCGATTAAAATGGATCAAAAAATCCATACAATTTATTTGAAAGAGTTACAAAATTAATGATATGATGGCATGATGACATGATGCAATGCAAGAGATGACATGATGAAATGCAACAAACAAAAAATAAATCACACGGCGAAACCCGAAATAGCTGGAAGTCTTCTGGAGCGTCGGTCTCGGGGCGTTACAACACTCCAGCACTACAAGAGGATCTCGTCCCGAGATCTAGGATGGCACCGGAGAGAAACGGAAGTGGAAGAGAGGAGGTAGAACTAATTTGTTTCTTTGACGAACGAGTGAAACCACGAACCTTGAGAGGTTGAGCAATTTAAAAGAAAGAGTACAATAGAGATGAACAAGATTGCAAACAATCTGTTAGAAAAGAGGAACAAGGAACATTACGAGGACTTGATGGTTGCAAAGACATGAATCAAGAGTTTAATGGACAAGATAGAATTCGAAACCACTCCGGTTTAAACAAGATGAGAGAGGAAGAATTCGGGCAGCACTCCGGTTGAATATGGAAGGAATAGAACATGAACTTGAGAAGATGGGATGATACTTGATGAAATGAACAACACACTGCCTCCGGAACTATTGAAAGAATGGCACAAGGGTAAGAAGGATTTCCGACAACAGTCCGGTTGAAAAGAGAGGCAAACTTGAATGAGAACACAACCCCGGTTAAATGGATAAGCATGAAAAGAACACGATCCTCAATTCGAGAAGATGAGTGAAGAGAGCAACATCACAATGCCTCCGGAAGAAAGAATAGAAGATAGATCATTGGAATAACAGAATGGAGAAGAAAATGCCAACTTCTGCCACAAATGAGCTTGGAAAGCACCCTTCCAAGAAGGTTATAACGGAGTTGTTGGAAAACCAACAACGAAAGCACAAGCTTGTTGTGGGCTTATGGAAAACTTCTCAAAATTGAGGTGAAATTCTACCACTATGGAAACAAATAATATAATTGATAACACCGACGAGATGAAAAATTTCTACCACCAAGATGATAGAGAGATAACTTGGACCATTGATAATCATCACAATAGCAACATTCCTTAGGGAAGGCTTTAAGTGAAATCTATACCAATATAACTCCAATGAAGAGATTGATGGATTTAAAATACCTCATTCTTGACAACATGTGAATCGCGAAACATGAACGGAAATTGTCAAGAATGATATAACACCATCTCAAAGATAAGGTAGGAGAATTGCACTTTGGAATGCCAGATGAAGAATACTTGAGTTTTTCCAAGAACAATCTTGAAGTACACTTCGAGAATGAGTTAACTCTTTAGCGAACCACCATGTAGAGCCTCCATGAAGAACTCCGGCAATAAAAGGATGATAGAAAGAAAGATAAATTGAAAACACAAGGTGAAGCCTTGCAATGATTTAGATTGAGCTTTGTGACGATATAACCGAGAAAACTTGGAACTCCAGAAAAGGAAAAGATGAAACACTAGAACCTAGAATTACTTCATCATGAACAATCTCCGAAAGAAAAGAATTGAATCACCTCGAGGAAATAAGAATAAGATTTATTGTATGCTTATCCTTCATCAAATTAAATTGATGACAAGCAATGGTTTTGGCATACTACTTATTCTCATTGAAAAAATGATTACAGATAGAGATATAGCGCAAACTTGAGGAAGGTCTTCAACGATCCAGCGGTAGGATTTGAAAACAACGAATGAATTGATATGATAATGAAGGAAGTGAAAACATGAATGAACCACCGTAAGAATTGAAAATGAAAGTAGCAAAGCCACAACTCACCGGGGATAACTAGAAAACAAATGAAGATACTTAAGGGGATTTAGATACAAGAGAACAAAGAGATCATGAGCTGACTAGAGTAAACTTGAACGATGCACCGGTAAGATTTGGAGAACGATAGCTACACGCTGAGAATGAAGAATTATGACATGATGGCCTTCGGAGGAAAGAAATGGAAACAACTCATGAAATGCTCCGGATGGTAATAAAAGAATTGTCACAATCAAAAACAATTATGAGGATGGCATGAAGCTAGAACCATGAATCTTCGAGAGAATGGAGCAAGATTTTAGGAGAAATCTCTTCCTCGGTCTTCTGTGTTGAGAAAGACGATGAGGAACACCACCATGACTTGTTGAGATACTCCAGAATGAAAATTAGAAAGGTTGAACCAACGACGAAAGAATTTGAAAGATCTTGGAGAAAGACATTTGACTGATGATAATTCATTCTTACATCAAACTTTGAAAATAATTTGGGAATGGCTCCAGGAAAATTAGAAGAGTCGGGTAAGATCCTGGAAAAAGACATGTGGGTTAGGGCCCACTGAAAAGGAACACTGTTGAAATGATTACTTGAAAAGGAGATTGCACTAGTTGAATTAAATGGCTTGAATGAGGTAACAACCTCGAAATAGTTAGAATTGATGCAGAGTGGGAACACGAATCTTTAGAGATATCTTCAGCACTCCGGAACAATTGAATAGCAAGCGGGGCGGGGAATGATTAAGAGATACACTGGCATACGCAAACGCTTGAAACGAGGAAGGGAATATGATCAACACCGAAAACTTGACTTGAATCCATCAGAGAAGAAAAAGAATGAAGAATGATGAACTTGTAGCTTCCTTAGCATCTTCCTGAGAATCACCAAATAAGAACATTGACGGAAAAGAATGGAGAGACTTCCCATCAACAAAAGGATACTTTGATTAAGAAATCTGAGTCCTTGAAGAAAAAAAGGATGGGAGGGCGGGAAACAAAGACAACTTGGGACGGATGAAACAAACACCATTGAGAAAACTTAGAATTGATCTTGCAAATGTTGAAATGATCGGATCCACTGGAAAGAGAAACAAACTGGTTGGGAAAAGAATTAACATGACAACCTCAATGATCAAGAAGGATTAGCAGTCCCATAGAAATATGAGAACACCATTTAGGGAAGGTATGGATCAACACTTGACATCGAAGCAACTCGAATACCACAACTCAAAACAAAACAAAGGATTTGGCTTGCAGAATAAGCCGGAAACAAACATATGATAGAGATTTCGTCCGAAGTTTTCATGGTGGGGCCCACACGGTCTCGATCGTACAGCACCATCATGTACAAGGCAGTGCACATGACATACGAAGTGTCCCCGAACTAGCATAGCCAAGGGCTCTTTAAGACACAACGAGACCACTGTAAAAAACGACCGTGGATAGGCAGACCACTAGACGTCGAACCCCAATCTCATATCATGCATCTGTCGGAAAGAAAAAAAAGCTAGAGCTACTTGAATTCCCACCTATAAAACTCCCGAAACTTTCTGGTTATGCAATCTGGTGTTGGGGATACAGGGGAAGCAATATATATCTCACCCAAAACTAACAATCCCTACATCCAAGATGTATCCATCCGTCAACACATAACCAAGAAACCTTCGGAAATCGTGTACCTCAACCTTCGAAAAGCATCCGTTATACGAGCTATGGCAATACTCCCGAACTCCCCAGTACTGGGTGGTGTCGAGGTTATCTCACCAACAACTGCATAAAAGAGATTTTTTATGTCGGCAAAACTCAGGTATTCCAGAACTGCAACGATAAAACTATGACGACAACACCTTGGAGCTCAACTCCCTGGGACACTGCCACAACCCCTAAATGTCAGGAGGCACCAAGAACAATGTTCTCATCACAAAACCATCGGAACGATTCCAAGATACCCGCGTGATCCTAAATTTTTTTTAGTGAAATTTGAGGAGAGGAAAGACAAAACATCTACGTCAGGAGGCCTCACCAGAGTGACGAAGGGACTGAGGAGTAAAAAGAATCCTACTCTCCGATATATATAATCCTAAGACTCAAAACATTTTTGTTCTAGACTCAACAACGCCAGTGATTCGATCAAGCAGGGGGCTCCTAAGTCGGGGATGGCTCTGATTACCAACTTGTAACACCCACGATGCGGCTATATATCCCACGTGTTGAAGCACGACTTAGAGGCATAACCGCATGGTGGTTTGTCGCAAGAAGGGTCATCTTCACACAATCCCATGTAATGAAAAAGAATGGAATAAAGAGTTGGCTTCCAATCGTCACTTCACTCAATGAACATATAATTCATACATCATTCAAAGCACACACATAGTCCGACTACGGACGAAGCCAAAAGAAAAGAAGATAGCCCAACTGCTAGATCCCCATCGTCCCAACTGGGCTCCACTGCTGATCAACACGAAATGAAACATACCAACGACCAAGATCTTCGTTGAGCTCCCATCTGAGCTCGGTTGCATCACCTGCACTGGTATCATCGGCACCTGCAACTGTTGTGATAGTACCTGGTGAGTCACGAGGACTCAGCAATCTCAAAACCCGCGAGATCAAGACTATTTAAGCTTATGGGTAGGAAGTGGTAATGAGGTGGAGTTGCAGCAAGCACTAAGCAAATATGGTGGCTACATACGCAAATAAGAGCGAGAAGAGAAGCAACGGAACGGTCGAGAAGCTAGAAGTGATCAAGAAGTGATCCTGAAACTGCTTATGCACAATCATAACACAAAGACCGTGTTCACTTCCCGGCCTCCACCGAAAAGAGACCATCACGGCTACACACACGATTGATGCATTTTAATTAAGTCAAGTGTCAAGTACTCTACAACCGGATATTAACAAATTCCCATCTGCCACATAACCGCAGGCACGGCTCTCGAAAGTTTATACCCTGCAGGGGTGTCCCAACTTAGCCCATCACAAGCTCTCACGGTCAACGAAGGATATTCCTTCTCCCAAGAAGACCCGATCAGTCTCGGAATCCCAGTTTACAAGACATTTCGACAATGGTAAAACAAGATAAGCAAAGCCACCCGATGTGCCGACAAATCCCGATAGGAGCTGCACATATCTTGTTCTCAGGGCACAACAGACAGGTCAGCCTACGAGTAAAACTAGCCCTCGAGTTGCCCCATGGTGGCCCCGTAGTCTGCCCATTTCAGACCAACACTCGAAGGAGCACTGGCCCGGGGGGTTAAAATAAAGATGACCCTTGAGTCTGCAGAACCCAAGGGAAAAAGGCTTAGGTGGCAAATGTTAAAACCAAGGTTGGGCCTTGCTGGAGGAGGTTTATTCAAAGCAAACTGTCAAGGGGGTCCCATAAATCACCCAACTGCATAAGGAACGCAAAATCAAGGAACATAACACCGGTATGACGGAAACTAGGGCGGCAAGAGTGGAACAAAACACCAGGCACAAGGCCTAGCCTTCCACCCTTTACCAAGTATATAGATCCATTAAATTAAATAAGAGATATTGTGATATCCCAACATAATCCTGTCCATCATTGAGCAATCTTCAACTTCACCTGCAACTAACAATGCCATAAGAGGGGCAGAGCAAAGCGGTAACATAGCCAAACAATGGTTTGCTAAGAAGGGTGAAAAGGTTAGAGGCTGACATGGCAATATGGGAGGCATGGTAAACAAGTGATAGGTAGCGTAGCATAGCGATAGAACAAAGCAACTAGCAAGAAAAGATAGAAGTGATATTGAGGGTAATGGTCATCTTGCCTGAGATCCCGCAAGGAAGAAGAACAAGTCCATGAAGAAGACAAACAAACGTAGTCGAACGAATCCTCACAAACGCAACATTACCGGAACAATCAAGTAGAAGCGCAACCGGAAAGAAGCAAACAACATGGTAAACACACAAGCATAATCATGGCATGATGCACAATCAAGTATGATGCATGTCCGGTTTAAATATGCATGGCATGGCAAGGCGAAGCAAACAACACTACAATTTAAGTAGAGCTCAATATGCAATGAGTTGCATATTGACGGAACACCACATCCAATTATTTAGTTCTCTCTTGTTTAAGCTACCCAACAATATTAAATGTGGTTAAACATGGCAGGAGGTGAAACATAAGTAATCTACCTATCTAGGCAAGTTTAAATGAGGCCGTAACAACAAACAACATTTCCGGAAAATCCCCACATGTCATTTAGCAATTTAAATCAACAACGGATTTTAAGCATTTAAATGTTGTTATCATGATGCGGATGACATATGCAAGTTTATGCAATTTTTATGAAAATGTCGACATGAGCATGTTATGAAACATTTAGTCACCATGGCGGAACAAAAGGGGTGTCACGGCAAAAACAACGGAAATGGTGCCATGGCAACATTCCGATGATCCGACAACTCGTCGAGATGTTGGTGCAAAAGAAGCAAGTGTGCGGATGTGCGGAACATGCAAAAGATGGGGAGTGATCCCGGATACCGGGTGTCCCACATGATGGTGGCATGGCAAAAGAAGGGGCATCGCAAGCGACAATTCGATCATGGTGCAAACATGTGCATCTCATACAACAAAGCATTCGTTCACGGTCGTGATCATCTCGAGATTATACCTTTGAAGCATGCATTTTGGGGCGGATCGAGTTTCTCAAAGGAAGTAGTGGTAAACGGGCCATAGTGGAAGTAGTCATTCTCGCAATTGTAGTGGAAGTAATGGTACACAGCGACGGTAGTGGAAGTAGTGGTTCACGTTTCGTAGATGTTCGGGGTCACGACGAGGAACTTAACGTCCATGGAGTCTTCGAGGGTCGACAGTAGTGGTGCACACGTCGTTGGGGTACTTGTCGGTCCGGTCTTGGCAACGGTAGTTGTACACGGGTCGTAGACGTTCTCGGGTCATGGGTAGAGGTACTTGGTGTCCGGTGCGGTACTTGGCGAATCCAAGACGTAGAGGTACACTTGTTGAAGAGGAACTTGACGAAATCCATCTGGAGGTAGCCATCCGTGGTCGTACTCATGTTGACGTGCAACACAATGGTCTTGAAGGATCATAGACGAACTTGGCGGTTCGTGTGGTCACCGTAGATGAACTTGGCGACAGTGATTCTTGTGCTCATGAAACGGCAAGGAGACACAGAACGCAGAGGCTGGAGATGGCAGAACGGCAGCAGGCAGATAGAGGGCCGACGAGAGGATGCAGGCGAGGTGTCTGTCCATGGCAGCGTCGGGTAGGGCTCGAGCTCAGACTCGAGGCAGAAGGGAAGGAGAGGGCGCGCGGGGTCTGCTGGAACTGCAGGTCACCGGCGAGGAGGCTAGGGATGCAGATGACTGCGCGCGAGAAGAGCAGCGGTAGCAGGGCACGGTCGAGACGAAGCAGAGGCTGGGCACTGGCCCGGGCACGGGCTTCGGCAAGGGAAGCAGCGGCCAACGGCGAGCTGGGGCGCGAGGCACGGAGACCTAAGGGCCCAACTGCAGTGGAGGGAGGCGGCCATGGCGCGGCCGTGAGCGCATAGCACGAATCGCGGGCGAGGAGGAGAAGGAGAGATGGGGCGCAGAGGAGGTTGGAGGTCGCGGGCGAGGAGGAGTCAGGGAGGAGAAGGGGCGCGTAGCTCGTCGCGGTAGGTGGGTCGCACGGCCGGCTGTTGCACGAGGCGCCATGGGGATCGAGCGCGAGGAGCTCTCGATCCTCTCTGTGTGTGTGCGTTGCGGCGGAAGGAGGATGGAGGGGATCGAGGAGGGAAGGCAGCGAGCAGGGGGATCGGGAGAAGTGTTCGCTAGGGTTAAGGGGGCGCGGCTGGGCCTTGGGCCCTAGGCCTAGGGATTTGGTGGGCCAACTTGGCTGCTGGGCTGCAAGGCTGCTCTCTCTCTCTACTCTTAAGCAGAAAAGAATTAGAGAGAAGAAAGAGAAAGAGAGGGTTAGGGTTAGGGAAAAAAGTTGGACATGGGGATTATTTTCCCGGACTCACAAAAATGAGCTTGAACCAGGAAAAATAGAAGTGGGCACGACCAAAAGTTTAAATTCAAACTCATTTGATTTTAATGCAAATGAGTGTAGGAAGGAAGTGGGTATTTGGTAGACCCAAAAATGTTGAGAATTTTGGAAGAGCCTCGATAAATGAGATAAGAATTGTTGGCAAAGTTTGAGGCAAGGAATTGAGGTAGAAAGAGCATGGAACTTAAACTGTAAGTGTGTTATGGTTTATTCCTAAAGAATGGAATATTTATCATAGCTCCCTCATAATATTGGGAGGGTAATTGTTATAAAGAGAAGTCACCCTTCCCTCGATTTAAATGGATCGAAAAATCCATACAATTTATTTGAAAGAGTTATAAAATTAATGATATGATGGCATGATGACATGATGCAATGCAAGAGATGACATGATGAAATGCAACAAACAAAAAATAAATCACACTGGAAACCCGGAATAGCTGGAAGTCTTCTGGAGCATCGGTATTGGGGCGTTACACGTCAACCCTGAGCGAGTTCAAGCTATTCTTGATTGGACTCCTCCGAAGAATGTCAAGCAAGTCAGAAGTTTTCTCGGACTCGCCAGCTATTGCTGTCGTTTTGTCGAGAACTTCTCCAAGATCGCCAAGCCCCTGATTGGTCTGCTTCACAAAGGCATCAAGTTTGATTGGACAGAAAAGTGTCAGGAAAGTTTTCAAGCACTCAAAGACAAGCTGACTTGTGCCCCAGTGCTTGCTCCGCCAGATACTAAGAAGGATTTCGTTATTTACTGTGACGCTTCACGACAAGGATTAGGCCGTGTCCTAATGCAAGAGCGAAGAGTGATTGCCTATGCCTCTCATCAATTGCGCCCTCACGAAGAGAACTACCAAGTTCATGACCTCGAGCTTGCTGCTGTCATACATGCACTGAAACAGTGGCGACATTACCTTCTCGGTAATCATTGTGAGATCTTCACCGACCCCCAAAGTCTGAAGTATCTGTTTACCCAGCCAGACCTAAACCTCCGTCAGCAGAGATGGATGGAGATGGTAGCAGATTTTGACTTGGGTATTTCCTATACACCAGGCAAGGCTAACGTAATGGCTGATGCTTTGAGCCGCAAGTCATATTGCAATCACCTCGAGGTTCGAAAAGTTCATCCCTCGCTTGTTAAAGAATTTAGAAAGCTGAACCTCCATATTGTTCCTCCTGGTGCACTTGCACCCCCTCCTCCAGAATTCCGCAAGATGAACCTTCATGTTGTTTCCCAGGGTTCCCTCAATACCCTGGCTATTGAACCAGATCTCTTGGACCCCATCAAGAGAATTCAGGGATATGACTCTCAAGTTGAGAAGATTAAACGCTACCTCGCAGAAGGAAAGCCCTCATTCTTCACTGTTGCTGATGATGGCACTTTGTACTTCAAAGGCCGCCTAGTGGTGCCGTGTATGGAGAAAAACCTGGATATGACTAAGAAAGTTATGGAAGAAGCTCATGACACCCCATTGTCTATTCATCCCGGTAGCACCAAGATGTACCAAGACATTCGTCAAAGATTTTGGTGGTCAAACATGAAGCAAGACATTGCTCGCTATGTTGCTGAATGCGACGTTTGCCATCGTATCAAAGCAGAACATCAAAGTCCTGCTGGAACTTTGCAATCTATCTCTATTCCTGAATGGAAATGGGACCATGTTGAAATGGACTTCGTCACTGGATTTCCCAAATCGCAGAAAGGTAATGATGCTATTCTTGTCGTCATTGACCGGCTTTCTAAAGTTGCACACTTTCTTTCCGTCAAAGAAACGATCACTGCTAGTCAGCTGGCAACTCTCTACATGTACAGAATTGTCTCACTCCATGGTATTCCGCTGGTAATCAGCTCAGATCGTGGCAGCTTATTCACTTCAAGATTCTGGGAAAATTTCCAAGAAGCTATGGGAACTCATCTATTATTCAGCACCGCTTTTCACCCTCAGTCGGAGGGACAAGTTGAACGTGTCAACCAAGTTGTCGAAGACATGCTTCGAGCTTGTGTTATTTCCTTCGGCAAGAAATGGGAGGAATCTCTCCCGTATGTTGAGTTCTCTTACAACAATAGCTATCAAGCTAGTCTGAAGATGGCTCCCTTCCAAGTGTTATATGGACGAAAGTGTCGAACCCCTCTGAACTGGTCAGAAACTGGGGAACGTCCACTCTTCGGTCCGGATATTATCCAACACGCCGAAGAACAAGTCCGCGTCATTCGCGAGAATCTCAAGACTGCTCAGTCACGTCAAAAGAGTCAGTATGACTGTCATCATAAAGATATGGTCTATCAACCTGGCAAAAAAGGCTTATCTTCGAGTCACACCAATGAAGGGGGCTCACCACTTCGGGATCAAGGGCAAGCTAGCTCCTCGCTATATTGGTCAATTCACTATTCTCGAAAGGCGTGGAAAAGTGGCATACCAGTTGGAACTACCGTCGAACCTTTCTCAGGTTCACGATGTGTTCCACGTGTCATAACTCCGCCGCTGCTTCAAGGACCCAATCCGAGCAGTGGATCATGAAGTGCTCGAGTTGCAACAGGACCTCTCCTATAAAGATCATCCGGTCCACATTCTCGACCAAGCTGAACGTCGCACACGTTAGAAAGTAATCAAGTTTCTCAAGGTCCAGTGGTCGCATCACTCTGAAGACGAAGCCACTTCGGAACGCGAGGATCGCCTGCGTGAAGAATACCCCGCTTTGTTTCCTTCTACCTCCTAAATCTCGGGACGAGAATTCTTGTAGTGGGGGAGAGTTGTAACGCCCGGATAATTATGCAACAGTAATCACGCTAATGGTGCCATGTCATCGATTTTTACTATCGTTAAGTTCACGTTGTTTCGAAGTTGGTTCCGTTTTCATATTTAAAATGAGTAAAAAGAAAAGGCAAAAGGTAAATAAAATAAAAGGAGAAGGCAACCACAAAAAAATCAAAACAAAAGGCCGCTAGCCCAACTGGGCCAATCAGCCTAGCTGGCCGGCCCACCTCTCCCTCTCCCTTATCCCCCCACGCACCCAAAATATCCAGACAGACCCCCACCCCCTCGATATCCCCCACTCCCCTCCCCTCCCCCCCCCCCCCCCCCCCCCCCCCCCCCGCCCATGTTGCTCGCTCTCCCTCCCCCTCGATCCAGATCGGGCTCAACCTCCCGACGCCGCCCGCCGCCCGGCAGAGGCCAGTCCCAGCGCTGGGTCGCCCCGACCGCGCCCTCCTGTACCCCGTCGGTGCACCGGAGCCACCCCGACCCCTCAATCGTCGGTCGCCCGAGGACGACGTCGCTGACCCCGTCCCCCTCGTCGTCATTCGCCGCCGTCTTCTTCACCCCATCGCCGGGCCACCGTGTGCCCTCCCCGTGAGCTCCCCTTCCTCCTCGACCCTCCCTCCCGCGTTCACCGCTCATCGTAGTCGCCACGACCACCGCGCCTCGATCCCGTTTGGTCCGTGCACGTCCACGGCTCGTGCTCCCGCCTGCGAATGGCCTCGCCCCGCGGCCATCTCCGCCTTCACCCTGCCGCCTAGCGCCCGCCTCCGCAGCCCATGCCGGCGCCAGGCCTTGCCCACCCTGTGGTCGCCCTCCCCGCCGCTCGCCCGTGCCTCTGCGGCACTCGCCGCGCAACCCCTCCCTGGCCCCGTCCAGCACCCACGCTGCCCGCGCGCTGGCCGTGCCGCATCCGGCCTCTGCCTTGGCTGGCGCCTCAGGCGCACATGGGCGCCCACGCCCGCACCCGTTTCACCCGCCCCGCTAAGGCCCCCTCGGCCACTAACACACGGGGCCCAGCCCCTTGTTTTTTATTTAAAAAAAGAAACGAAAATGTAACAATAATAATAATTAAAACATTAATTAATTAACTTAATTAATCAGGTTAATTAAATCTAATCAACCAAATTTAGTTAATTAAATCTGTTAGTTAGTTAGGTCAATGATAGAACGACCCTCACACGTCAGTTTGACCAGTCAATGCTCTGTTGACTACTGACATCATGATGACGTCAGGCTGATGTCATAATTCCAATTTTGAATTAATAATAATTTCAGAATATTATTAAAACTTTGAAAAATCATATAAAATAAACCGTACCTCGGATGAAAAAGTTTCCTACATGAAAGTTTCTCAGAACGACGAGACGAATCTGAACACGCGGTTTGTTCGTCCGCCACACGTTCCTAGCATAGCGAACATGCAACCTTTTCCCTCCGGTTCATCTGTCTGACAGACGTCCGGAATCAGAAAACTTTCACGGATGTTGTTCCCCTTTACCAGTATCGTGTAGCACTGCGTTAGAACACCTCTAGCATCGCTTATTGTCATGTTATGCATATGTTTGCGTGTATTTACTGTTTCTTCCCCCATTTCTCTCTGGTAGACCCTGAGACCGCTGCTGATGCCACTGTGATCGACTACGTCACCAACGACCCTCCTTCTTGTCTGAGCAACCAAACAAGCCCTCCCTTTGATCATCCCGATATCGCCCATTCTATACTCTCATGCTTGCTCGATTTTTCTACTGTTATTGATTGCTCCTATTCCGATGCATAGCCTGCTTTTGTAACCTGCTCATTGTACCTCACCCGCTTATCCTAAACTGCTTAGTATAGGTTGGTTAGTGATCCATCAGTGACCCCCCACCTTGTCCTTATTGCCCCTGCTTCATCTTCGATGACTCGATCAACGTGATCGAGGACCAGAGCCTGACACCTCACATCACATCACGCCCATTTAGTTGCTCGACACTGCAGAGCTACTATCGAGTGCCGAGGGTGATCCCTCATAATGCACTCCTGATGATAATTCTATAGTGTAGCTATTCGGTCATGGTCATCGAGGGATGTTCCTCTTTCACCATTCCCAATACGGCTCTGTCGTGCAACACCTCAAGTGTGAACCTTGAGGGTGGGTCCTCTTACGTTCACCTTGATGGTTACATCGAGTGGAATCCTCCGTGGGTGATTCCTCGGGTTTTCCCCTTGATGTTTGGACACACGGTTACCTTGACTTACTTGAGACCATTGTTGAAGTCGGGTCGGTCCTAAGGGGTACCCTCGAGTTGATGTGAAAGTCGGGCAGGCCCGTTGAGCACCCGCGAGTTTTCCACGTGGCACGGCTGGGCAGCCTGGGCCCTTGCTGTAAGTCCATGAGACGGGGCGACGGGGTCATATTATTGTGAGTCTCTGCTCGTCTCCACGAGCCCCCAATGCACTAATAGGTTTTGGTATTTATTCTGAGTTGGCCTCTAGCCTTTACGCACTAACCACCACGCGAGAATAGATATGGGCCTCGATGTCGTGGTATCAGCCGAAGCTTTGTCAGACGTCCAATTCAGCAGTGCGGCACGGCTGGGCCGACACCATCCTATAGTGGTGGAGCTTGGTCCGCCCTGCTCGCAATGACCCGGAGTGCAATGGGCGATGGGCCCAGACCCTGGAGTGCTTAGGAGGTAGACCGGCGGGGACCTCTTTGCTGAGCCTAGGTAGGGCTGCGATGTGTTGATCTTCCGAGGCCGGGCATTGACCCCAGAAAGGTGTGTCCGGCCAGAGTGATCGAGCGTGTTGGGTAACGTGGTGCACCCCTGCAGGGAAGATATATATTCGAATACCGTGTCCACGGTAATGGACGTTCAGACTTGTATCCTGACCTTATACAACTATAAATGGATACTTGATATGTGATGGATATGTGGCTTCGGGATTGCTTTCCCGTAGGGAGTCGGGGAAGGATCTCTGGGCGTTGATGTTACAACATGCTTGGTAAATATTAAAATGCTACTCTTTACTCTTCTACATGCTGCAAGATGCTTGGAGCTACTTGAAGATGCTAGTCTTCGATAGGCTAGGCCTTTCCCCCTCTATTCTTGCATTCTGCAGTTCAGTCCACAGATACAACCCTTCCATTTGATACCAATGCATACTTAGTATAGATCTGATGCTTGCGAGTACTTTGGATGAGTACTGACGGTTGCTTTGCTACCCCCTTTCCCCCTTCTTTCTTCTTTCCGGTTGATGCAACCAGATGATGGATCCCTGGCCACCGCCGACGGATACTGCTACGTGGAGACCGCCGACAACCAGGAGTAGTTAGGAGGTCCCAGGCAGGAGGCCTTGCCTCTTCGATCATTGTTGCTTTTGTGCTAGCCTTCTTAAGGCATCCTTGTTTAACTTACGTCTGAACTCAGATATTGTTGCTTCCGCTGACTCTTGTGTATCAAGCTATGTATTCGAGCCCTCGATGCCCCTGGCTTGTAATATAAAGCTTGTATTATTTGAATTTGTGTCTAGAGTTGTGTTGTGATATCTTCCCATGAGTCCCTGATCTTGATCGTACACATTCGCGTGTATGATTAGTGTACGGTCGAATCGGGGGTGTCACACCTTGGCTCGATGATGACACCCTGGGCCGGAGGTGGCGAAGGAGCCTGATGACCCACAAGTGTAGGGGATCTATCGTAGTCCTTTCGATAAGTAAGAGTGTCGAACCCAACGAGGAGCAGAAGGAAATGATAAGCGGTTTTCAGTAAGGTTTTTTCTGCAAGCACGGAAATTGTAGGTGATAGATAGTTTTGTGATAAGATAAATAGTAACGAGTAACAAGTAAATAAAGTACATAAAGTGCAGCAAGGTGGCCCAATCCTTTATATAGCAAATGATACGCCTGGACAATTTCTAATAATGAGAAAGGAGATCCCGAGGACACATGGGAATTATCGTCAAGCTAGTTTTCATCACGTTCATATGATTCGCGTTCGGTACTTTGATAATTTGATATGTGGGTGGACCGGTGCATGGGTACTGCCCTTACTTGGACAAGCATCCCACTTATGATTAACCCCTATTGCAAGCGTCCGCAACTACAAAAGAAGTATTAAGGTAAACCTAACCACAACATTAAACATATGGATCCAAATCAGCTCCTAACGAAGCAACGCATAAACTAGGGTTTAAGCTTCTGTCACTCTAGCAACCCATCATCTACTTATTACTTCCCTATGCCTTCCCCTAGGCCCAAATAAGGGTGAAGTTTCATGTAGTTGACGTTCACATAACACCACTAGAGGAAAAGACAACATACATCTCATCAAAATATCAAACGAATACCAAATTCACATGACTACTAATAGCAAGACTTCACCCATGTCCTCAGGAACAAACGTAACTACTCACAAGGCATATTCATGTTCATAATCATAGGAGTAATAATATGCATAAAGGATCTTAACATATGATCTTCCACCAAGTAAACCAATTAGCATCAACTATAAGGAGTAATCAACACTACTAGCTATCCACAGGTACCAATTTGTGCTTTTGATACAAGATTGGATATAAGAGATGAACTAGGGTTTTGAGAGGAGATGGTGCTGGTGAAGATGTTAATGGAGATTGACCCCCTCCCGATGAGAGGATAGTTGGTGATGACGTTGGTGATGATTTCCCCCTCCTAGAGGGAAGTGTCCCCGGCAGAACAGCTTTGCGAGAGCTCTAGATTGGTTCCGCCAAGGTTCCGCCTCGTGGCGGCGGAGTTTCGTCCCGTAAGCTTGCCCACGATTTTTTCCAGGGTAAAAGCTCTCACATAGCAGAAGATGGACACCGGAGGCCCACCAGGGGGCCCAGGAGATAGGGGGCACGTCCAGTAGGGGGGCGCCCGCCACCCTCCTGGACAGGGTGTGGCCCCCTGGTGTATTTCTTTCGCCCAATAATTCTTATAAACTCCAAAAACATGTTTCGTGGAGTTTCAGGATTTTTGGAGCAGTGCAGAATAGGTTTCCAATGTTTGCTCCTTTTCCAGCCAGAATTCCAGCTGCCGGCATTCCCCTCTTCATGGTAAACCTTGTAAAATAAGAGAGAATAGCCATAACTATTGAGATATAATGTGTAATAACAGCCCATAATGCAATAAATATTGATATAAAAGCATGATGCAAAATGGACGTATTAACTCCCCCAAGCTTAGACCTCGCTTGTCCTCAAGCGGAAGCCAAAATCGAAAAATATGTCCACATGTTTAGAGATAGAGGTGTTGATAAAAATAAAATACAGACATGAGGGCATCATGATCATTCTTATAATAGCAACATATATAGATTTTATCATATGATTTCTCATGCTCAAGTAACAATCAATTCACAATGTCAAGTATGGTTCAAAAACTTCATTAGGAACTAACAAACTATAATCTCAGTCATTGAAGCAATTGCAATTTATCATAACATCAGAAAGAGTCAAAAATAGAGCTTTTCAGCAAGTTCACATACTCAACTATCATGTAGTCTTCTATAATTGCTAACACTCACGCAATACTTATGGTTATGGAGTTTCAGCCGGACACTGAGAAAGATAGGGGCTTATTGTGTTGCCTCCCAACGTATTCACCTTTAGGTGATGTCAACAATAATAGCCCATGCTAACTTACATCCAATTGGATATATATATCACGATCTTTCAAACACGAGGAGCTTG
The DNA here is from genome assembly GCF_018294505.1 of Triticum aestivum. NCBI lineage: Eukaryota > Viridiplantae > Streptophyta > Magnoliopsida > Poales > Poaceae > Triticum > Triticum aestivum. Next base: position 234,665,018 of record NC_057810.1, read on the forward strand.
CAAAAGGATAAAATGAAAAAGGGAAAGGTGTGGATCACCTTGACTCAAGCATAAAGTAAAAACATAAAGTAAAAGATAGGCCCTTCGCAGAGGGAAGCAGAGGTTGTCATGTGCGTTTAGGGTTGATGCACAAAATCTTAATGCAAAAGAACGTCACTTTATATTGCCCCTTGTATGTGGACCTTTATTATACAGTCCGTTGCTTTTATTACTTCCACAACAAGATCGTACAAAGCTTATTTTCTCTGCACTAATAAGTCATACATATTTAGATAGCAAATTTTATTGCTTGGAACATGACAACTTACTTGAAGGATCTTACTCAATCCGTAGGTAGGTATGGTGGACTCTCATGGCAAAACTGGTTTTAAGGATATTTGGAAGCACAAGTAGTATCTCTACTTGGTGCATGGAATTTGGCTAGCATGAGGGGGAAAGGCAAGCTCAACATGTTTGGAAGGTCAATGACAATATACCTTAACTGAGATGTCGGAAAACACAAACCATTACGTTGTCTTCCTTGTCCAACGTCAACCCTTGTAGCATGTCATACTTAATGAGTGCTCCCAATTATAAAAGGTGTACAAGATAATATATTTATATGTGAACCTCTCTTTCCTTATCACTTCCTATTAATTGTAACGATGACCAAGATTACGTTTATCAACTCTCAACAATTTGTATGCCTCATACTTTCTTTGTGTGAAGTCATCACTATCCATAAGATCAATATGAACTCTTTTATTCTTTCTACTTTCTCAAGATCATAACAATATAGCAAAGCCCTTGACTCACACTAATCTTTATTATAGATAGCTCACGGACTCGATTACAAAAAGAGATCACAAAGCAAAACCCAGAACTACTTGATATCAAAACTTCAATCTACTAGATTAAGATACTGCTAAGAGGATCGAACTAAATAAAATGGTAAAGATAGGAGTGTGATGGTGATACGATACCGGGGCACCTCCCCCAAGCTTGGCAATTGCCAAGGGGAGTGCCCATACCCATGTGATTATGTCCTCGGAGGTGGTGAAGTAGGAGTTGTTGATGATGTAGGCTTGTCGTCCGTCTTTCAAGGCATAGGCTCTCCATCATAGAAGGATGATCGAGTCTCCGGGATCCTTAAATTTGCAGCCAAACTCATCCTCTTGAATCTATATTCATACTCACAGTTCTGGTTTTGCAGGTCATAGATCTGGGCTTGGAGGTGCTCAATTTTCTCTTGAAGCTTGAAGATGGTCTCCCCAATGACTTTGGCATCCAGCTTGTGGTTGTTGGTGAACTCCGTGATCATCATCCGGTTGGCGTTGAGTCCATGCTCCACCATCCCTTGGCACTTGAAAACTTGCTGCTCCATGGCTTCGAGCTTTGTCTCCACGCTTCCGGTACACCTTGGTCCCTCCACATCGCGGATGTGCAGCACCCCCTCACGCATCTCAATGGTTTGAGGGTGTTGCAGCACCTCCGCGAGATAGGGGTTGATAACCCTCTTGAAAAACTTGTCCTTGGGAGCGCTTGGAGACGACATGATGCTCTAGATCTGAAACAGAAATAGCTCGAAACGAAAACAGAGGATATTTGCGTGATACGGTGGTCAAAACCTTCGGGAGTATATATAATGAATTTTTACCGACCAAAATACGTAACGTGCAAGAAAACGGAGTCCGGGAGGCACACGAGGTGCCCACGAGACAGGGGGCGCGCCCTCCACTCTCGTGGGGGCCTCGTGTCCCTTTCGGACTACTTCTTTCTTCCTAAAAAATTTAAATATTCCAAAACTGATGGAAATTGCCATTGGAGTTGTTTTGGAGTCGGTTTACTTACCGTACCACATATCTATTCCTTTTCGGAGTCTGGATCATTCTGGAAAGTGTCCCTTATGTATTCCTCCGAGGTTACGGTTTCAATAATATTAGTTTCAACATTGATAGGATTACCTGAAATATAATGTTTAATTCTTTGACCGTTTACCACCCTTGGACTTGTGCCTTCGAAGTTATTGATTTTCATGGCACCAGAACGATAGACCTCCTCGATAACGTAAGGACCTTCCCATTTAGAGAGAAGTTTTCCTGCAAAAAATCTTAAACGAGAGTTGAATAATAACACATAATCTCCTACGTTAAACTCACGCTTTTGTATCCTCTTATCATGCCAGCGTTTAACTTTTTCTTTGTATAGCTTGGCATTCTCATAGGCTTGGGTTCTCCATTCATCAAGTGAGCTAATATCAAACAACCTCTTCTCACCGGCAAGTTTGAAGTCATAGTTGAGCTCTTTAATAGCCCAATATGCTATATGTTCAAGTTCAAGAGGTAAATGACACGCTTTTCCATAAACCATCTTATATGGTGACATACCCATAGGATTTCTGTATGCAGTTCTATAGGCCCATAATGCAGCATCAAGTTTTTTGGACCAATTCTTTCTAGATCTATTCACAATCTTTTGCAAAATTAATTTGAGCTCTCTATTACTCAACTCTACTTGACCACTAGACTGCGGATGATAAGGAGATGCGATTCTATGATTAACATCATACTTAGCAAGCATCTTATGGAAGGCACCATGAATAAAATGTGAACCACCATCAATCATAAGATATCTAGGGACTCCAAACCTCGGAAAATTAACTTCTTTAAGCATTTTAATAGAAGTGTTATGATCAGCACTACTAGTTGGAATAGCTTCTACCCACTTAGTAACGTAATCAACAGCAACTAAAATATGTGTATAACCATTAGAGGCAGGAAAAGGTCCCATATAATCAAAGCCCCAAACATTAAACGGTTCAATAACAAGAGAGTAATTCATAGGCATTTCTTGACATCTACTAATGTTACCTATTCTTTGACATTCATCACAAGATAAGACAAACTTACGAGCATCTTTGAAGAGAGTAGGCCAATAAAAACCAGATTGTAGTACCTTGTGTGCAGTTCTATCTCCAGCGTGGTGTCCTCCATAGGATTCAGAGTGACACTTGCGTAGGATCTGTTCCTGTTCATGCTCAGGCACACAACATCTAATAACACATCTACTCCTTATTTGTAAAGGTGTGGGTCATCCCAGAAGTAATGTCTTAAATCATAAAAGAACTTTTTCTTTTGCTGGTATGTGAAACTAGGCGGTATAAATTTAGCAACAATGTAATTAGCATAATCAGCATACCAAGGAGCAGTACAAGAAGCATTAATGACCGATAATTGTTCATTAGGAAAGCTATCGTTAATAGGCAGTGGGTCATCAAGAACATTCTCTAACCTAGACAAGTTGTCTACTACAGGGTTCTCAGCTCCCTTTCTATCAATAATATGTAAATCAAATTCTTGGAGCAGGAGAACCCATCTAATGAGCCTAGGCTTAACATCTTTCTTTTCCATAAGGTATTTAATAGCAGCATGATCAGTGTGAATAGTAACTTTTGTATCAACAATATAAGGTCTAAACTTATACATGCAAACACAACTGCTAAGAAATCTTTTTCAGTAGTAGCATAATTTCTCTGGGCAGTGTCAAGAGTCTTACTAGCATACTGGATAACATTCAATTTCTTATCGACTCTTTGCCCTAAAACAGCACCTACAACATAATCACTAGCATCGCACATAATTTCAAAAGGTAAATTCCAATCAGGTGGCTGAACAATAGGTGCAGTGATCAAAGCTTTCTTAAGTATTTCAAATGCTTCTACACAATTATCATCAAAGACAAAAGGAATATCTTTTTGCAATAAATTAGTCAGAGGCCTAGAGATTTTGGAAAAGTCCTTAATGAACCTCCTATAAAAACCGGCATGACCAAGGAAACTTCTTATACCTTTTATGTCCTTGGGACATGGCATCTTTTCAATAGCATCAACCTTGGCTTTATCAACTTCAATACCTCTCTCGGAGATCTTGTGCCCCAAGACAATGCCTTCATTAACCATAAAGTGACACTTTTCCCAATTCAGGACGAGACTAGTGTCTTCGCATCTCTGCAAAACTCGATCAATGTTGCTCAAATAATCATCAAAAGAGGATCCATATACGGAGAAATCATCCATGAATACCTCACAACTCTTTTCACAAAAATCAGAGAATATAGCCATCATGCATCTTTGAAAGGTAGCAGGTGCATTACATAAACCAAAAGGCATACGTCTATAAGCAAAAGTACCAAAAGGGCAAGTAAAAGTAGTTTTAGATTGATCCTTCGCTGACACAGGTATCTGAGAGAAGCCAGAATAACCATCTAGAAAGCAGAAATGTGTGTGTTTGGATAGTCTTTCTAGCATTTGATCAATAAAAGGTACAGGGTAATGATCTTTCTTAGTAGCTTTATTTAACTTACGGAAATCAATTACCATCCTATAACCTGTAATAATTCTTTGCGGGATCAATTCATCTTTATCATTAGGAACAATGTTAATACCTCCCTTTTTAGGAACACAATGGACATGGCTTACCCATTCACTATCAGCAACGGGATAAATTATACCTGCCTCAAGGAGCTTTAGTATCTCCTTTCTTACCACTTCCTTCATCTTGGGATTTAGTCGTCGTTGAGGATCTCTAACTGGCTTGGCATCTTCCTCCAATTTAATTTTGTGTTAGCATAGCGTGGGACTAACGCCCTTAAGATCATCCAGAGTATATCCAATAGCTGCTCGGTGCTTCTTCGGAGTTTTCAATAATATTTCTTCTTCTTGCTCTGAAAGGTTAGCACTAATAATAACAGGATATATTTTCTTTTCATCAAGATAAGCATACTGTAGGACCTTGAAGTATGTCTAGAGGGGGGGTGATTAGACTACTTGACCAATAAAAACTTAACCTTTTCCCAATTTTAGAGTTTGGCAGATTTTAGCTACTTTAGGACAAGTCAAGCAATCATCACACAACTCAAGCAAGCATGCAAAGAGTATATAGGCAGCGGAAATTAAAGCATGAAACTTGCAAGAAAGTAAAGGGAAGGGTTTGGAGGATTCAAACACAATTGGAGACACAAATGTTTTTGGCGTGGTTCCGATAGGTGGTGCTATCGTACATCCACGTTGATGGAGACTTCAACCCACGAAGGGTAATGGCTGCGCGAGTCCACGGAGGGCTCCACCCACGAAGGGTCCACGAAGAAGCAACCTTGTCTATCCCACCATGGCCGTCACCCATGAAGGACTTGCCTCACTAGCGGTAGATCTTCACGAAGTAGGTGATCTCCTTGCCCTTACAAACTCCTTGGTTCAACTCCACAATCTTGTCGGAGGCTCCCAAGTGACACCTAGCCAATCAGGAGACACCACTCTCCAAGAAGTAACAAATGGTGCGTTGATGATGAACTCCTTGCTCTTGTGCTTCAAATGATAGTCTCCCCAACACTCAACTCTCTCTCATAGGTTTTGTATCTGGTGGAAAGAAGATTTGAGTGGAAAGCAACTTGGGGAAGGCTAGAGATCAAGATTCATATGGTAGGAATGGAATATCTTGGCCTCAACACATGAGTAGGTGGTTCTCTCTCAGAAATGGTAAGTTGGAAGTGTAGGTTCGTTCTGATGGCTCTCTCCACGAATGAAGAGGAGGTGGAGGGGTATATATAGCCTCCATGCAAAATCTAACCGTTACACACAATTTACCAAACTCGGTGGGACCGAATCGTTAAACTCGGTCGGATCGATTTAGTAAACCTAGTGACCGTTAATGATTTTCGGTGGGACCGACATGCATCTCAGTGAGACCGATTCGGTTAGGGTTAGGGCATAACATAATCTCGGTAAGACCGATTACACAAACTCAGTGAGACCGATTTGGTAATAAGCTTTCCAGAGAGTTGGTCAGGTAAACTCGGTGGAACCGATTTGCTCTTTTCGGTGAGACAGAAATGTTACAAAAAGGAAACAGAGAGTTTACATTGCAATCTCGGTGGGACTGGTCGCTCACTTCGGTTAGACCGAAACGTTACAAAGGGAAACAGAGAGATTACAATCCCATCTCGGTGAGACCGAGATCCCTATCGGTAAGACCGATTTGCTTAGGGTTTGTGGCAGTGGCTATGACTTTTGGAATCGATGGCGCCGGATAGGAAGAATCGGTGTGACCGATTTTGGCTTTGGGTTTAGGTCATTTGTGGATGTGGGAAAGTAGTTGAGGGTTTTGGAGCATATCACTAAGCACATGAAGCAAGAGGCTCATTAAGCAACACCTCATCCCTCCTTGATAGTATTGGCTTTTCCAATAGACTCAATGTGATCTTGGATCACTAAAATGTAAAATGAAGAGTCTTGAGCTTTTGAGCTTGAGCCAATCCTTTGTCCTTAGTATTTTGAGGGATCCACTTTCATCATCCATGCCATGCCATTCATTGAGCTTCCCTGAAATAATAGTCTTGGAATAGCATTAGCTCAATGAGCTATATGTTGTTATGAATTACCAAAACCACCTAGGGATAGTTGCACTTTCACATACTTAAGATTATCAGGTAATGGTTTGAGTTCAAACACGGGATCACCCTTGGGTGGAGGGGGATCCCCAAGAATTTCAACGGGAAGGTTATGTTTGGCAACCCTGATCATGTTATGGTCTCCTGACTTGGACAACAAAGTGTGCCTCAGAATCCAATTTATGGTTGGCAACCCTAACAGCAGAAAGTGAACTGATCCAAACTTGTGAGTCTCTACAGCCTTGTCAGGAATTTCCTTGTACATGTGAGCCATTGAATTGTGACCCAACTTTTTCTTTGCATAAATGTCCAGGTCATCCTCATTTTCCTTGGGGGCATTTATCAGACTTGCCCATTCTTCAACAGTGGACTGGTACCTTGTACCTTCAGACATCCAAACAATTCTACCATATGGGTAAAAATGTGCTGTGGAGTAGAACTGCATGATAAGCTCATCATTCCAGTTGGTGAACTTCTGTCCAACAAAATCTGCTACTCCACAAGCAACAAAGCTCTCTTGCACTCCAGGATAGTGCTGCTCATTTTCCCTGATGAATTTCCAGTCAACCCACCTCATGTCACAGACTATGGGCTTCTTGTCCAACAGAATTGTTTCATAGAAGTCCTGCTGTTCCTTTGTGTGAAACCTGTAGTCAACAGCAGTTCTTCTTCTTGAAGCATATGGATCTTCCATCCTCCACAGCCTCAGCCCTGAATCCTTCCTGATTCTCATGTCCTCAGCCACAGGATGGGCATCATTGTGGTCTGGTATCTTGGGCTTGAGCTTTCTGAGGACCTGTCCTTCTTCATCCTCTTCTTTAGCAACATTGGGCACTGGGGCCTTGTTCTTCTCAGTAGCTGGAATACTTCTAGTATTCCTCTTTGGAACTTGCTTGGCCTTGAATGCAGCTTTGGGTGCTTCCTTGGGCTTGGATGTTGTAGCCCCTGATCTGATTGCACCACCCATAAGCTTGGGTGCCTTAGGTGCTGGTGCAGCATCCTCTTCCTCTTCTTCAGAATCCCTTCTCATTGAGGGCTTTCCAAGGACCTTGGCAGTTGTGGATCTTGCTCTCTTCTTTTCTTGTCCTGATCACCATCATCCTCTGATTCAATTGTGAACTTCATAGTTGCACCAGTGGGGACTTTCTGAGGTTTTGATGATGCTTCTTTCCTTGCAGGTGCCTCTTTGGGTTGAGCTTGAGCTGGCACTTGAGTGGACTTACTGGCCTTTGGCATTGGAGTTCTCTTGGAAGGAACTTTCTTCTTCAGACCTGGCTTTGTGCTCTGTGCAGAGCCATACTCTTTCTTGAGCACCACTTTCTTGGAAGTGGCCTCATCTTCCTCAGCTTTGTAATCTTCATCCTCAGAATCTGAAGTTCGTTTCCTCCTTTGCCTAGTAGCAGCCTTAGGCAAATTTCTAGGAGTACTTCTGCTCCCATCATCTGAAGTTAAGGGACTAGTGCCCTCACTCAAGTCCATCTGCTCTTCTGACTTGTTCTGGCTGTCACTTTGATCTGACATACTGCAAAAGCTGACTGCTGACCCTGTGAAGAGTTATAGATGAGATAGAAAAGATGAGCATCACAAAATGCAGAGATTTTTGCAAAAGAATGATTCAAAAGTTCAGTTTTAGTTTTCCACAGAAAGCATTTTGGATCAATCGATTTTCAAACTCGGTGATACCAAAGCAGTTTTGGAACCTAGACTGATGATCTCGGTTGGACCGAGTTTCAGTTCGGTGGCACCAAGACTACTAGGGTTTCACAGAATCCTCAAATCGGTCGCACCGATTAGTAATTCTCGGTCAGACCGAGAGTCAATAGTGCAATGGCATAAGCCAAATCGGTGAGGCCGAGTTTTTCAACTCGGTGGGTCCGTGATGGTTTCGGCGGAAACCTAACCCTAAAAATTTGAATCGCATCTAATCTATGGACTATTTTGGCTGGATAGAAGAGTCTCAATCGTGGCAAGAATCAATATGAAAACAATGTGCTAGGAATCAGATGTGGATAGCACAAAGATCAAGTCCATACCCTAACTTGGCGGTGGACTTGCTACGGCGGCAACGGCGGGGACGAAATCCGTTGACGGCGGCAAAGACCAGCAATAGGAGGCTACTGGCGACGAGGAGACGATCCGTAGACCACGATGGCAGAGCGAGTTGTTGCGCGGGCGAAGGGTTTCAGAGAAATTTCCAAACTTTTGCCCGTGGCTATATATAGCCCGACCCTGTCGGTGTGACCGAGTGGAACAACTCGGTGGCACCGAGATGCATAACTGTGTGCAGTTACAGCAAATCGGTGAGACCGAAAAGTTCAAATCGGTTGCGCCGAGATTGAAAACTCAGATCAACTTGGTAATCTCGGTAGGACCGAAATGGAAGAATCGGTCTAACCGAGAATCACAAAGAGGTTTTGGAAGTTTAAGTCTATGACGAATCGGGGACTCTGAGTGCTCCTCACACAGAGTGGTTCGAATCTAACTTGATCAAATTTTGTGATGTAGCATGAATAGAGTTTGAGATGAGAAAAGCATAGATAGCTAAAGAAGGTTCTTAGGCATTCTTGTCCGCCCACTTGGCAAAAAGAAAAGAAACCAAACAATCAAAACAACAAGTGGATGTCCTTGAATGAGTAAAATATGCACCAACATGCTCACACAATAAGATAGCAAATGAAATATGTGGCAAAGCATGCACAACCAATTCTAGTCTATCAAACAATTGGCGATGACTAGGTCATCTATATATGAGTATATTGACTTAGGAGCCAAATGAGAACATTTGATCATAGGTCATACTCATCGTTTAAGCTCAAGTTGGGTTACCACTTTTACATAATGCATTAATGTGTTCACACCATTAGAGTTGCTTTGACTCAATTCTTAGAGTTAAGCTCCCCCTAGATGTGAGATCCCCCCTTAGAGGGATGAACTAACCTTGGGTTTTGTCGATGATGACTTCATGTAGGTGTTGAAGATGTGGATGCTCAATGTTGGTGTAGATCATTTGGAGCAATCCTTTGGAGTGAGTTGCACTTTCAACTTACCTTGTCCCTTGCCTTACCAACATGAGGGTTTGTGACTCCTTGAACTAGTGCAAGATGTGGAAGTTGATTGCACTTGTTCTTGCCAAGAAGATATGAGTGAAGAATGTTGGCGAAGTCACCCTCAAGAACTCTCTAGTTCTTCTTCTTCGGGATCCACATCATCTTGATGGGAATCCTTGGAGTTGTAGTTGTACTTGACGAAGTAGAAACGTAGTCTTGGGGACCCACTTGAACGAGGCTTTAGGTGCTTCTTCAAATGCATCAATCTCTTCTTGAAGCTTGTCCTTGCCTTTGTTCTTGTGGTGGACGATCATCTTGAGCTTGTGTTCCCTTGAAGGAAGTAGGATCATACTTCTCTTGTTGAGGAACAAACTTCGTCTTGGGGTATTGATCTTCTTCCCACTCAACTCCATTGGCATTGAACTTTCATTCAAAACCAACACCTTGATTCTTCCGGTGCCTTCCTTGCTTGCGTACAATTTCCTCGAATTGCTTACTCCCGGCAAGGCTCTTGTAAACACCTTTCTCTATAATTCCCTTCAATAAGCTATTTTCTTGCTCAAGTGTAACTTGGCTAAGAGAATCATTAGTGGAATCAAGAGAACTACTAGAAGCAACAATATTGGATTTGACATTATTATTGTTACTACTAGAGGAAGTATCTTTCTTGTACTTGTTACTAGACTTGACTTGAGGCATGTAAGTAGATAAGAGTAAACGCTTGGCAATGTAAGAAGAACTTTTCTTGCGGAGATCATCATTGATTGCTTTTAAGAACTCATGCTCTTGCTCAAGATTGAGCTTTTCAAAGCGTAACTTCTCATGAGCCCTTAAAAGTTCTTGATGATCTTCGTAGATAGTTTCATGAGCTAACTTAAGAGAGTTTAGTTCTTTAGTTAGAAGCTCAATCTTCTCCTTATCATTGTCATTCGTTTTATCTTGATTAGCATGATTAATTGACGTTTCATCATAGTATTCATCACTAGAGTTGTCAACAAGTAAATCATCATCCACAAGCAAGTCATCTTCATCACTATTGAAATCAACATACTCAGGATGTGTTACCCTTGGACCTTTGGCCATGAAGCATCTTCCAACACCTTCATTTGGTGAGTCAAATATGTCGTAGGAGTTGGTTGACACAAGTGCTAGACCAGCAACACCTTCATCTTGAGTATATTCGGAGTCAGAGTGATAGCTTCTCTCGGAGTGATTGTCGGAGTCGGAGCCGGAAACCCATTCACCAACATGAGCTTGATGTCTTCGTTTTGTGTAGCTCCTTGATGACTTGTCCTTCCTTTCCGAATCCTTGCTTCTCTGTGAGGGTCTTCGTTCATAACGATCATCTCTCCTCCTCCTATCTCTTGGTGGTGATTCTTCTCTTTTGCTCCTTCTTCTTGGATAATCTTCTCTTCTTTTGTAGGGTGCCGTACACTCATTGGAGTAGTGTCCGGGTCTCCCACAATTGTAGCAATTGCGCTCTCGACTAGAAGATCTCTTGTCATTGTAAGACCTTGACTTGGAGCTTCTTTCTTTGCTTCTACTCTTGTAGAATTTGTTGAAGTTCTTCACCATTAAGCTCAATTCTTCATTGAAGGTTTGTTTCTCACTTGATGATGTGGGGGCTTCACTTGAGGCTTTGTAAGCACCACTTGACTTGTTGTGAAGTTCCTCCTTACCCTTGAGTGACATCTCATGAGCAACAATTCTTCCAATGACTTCCGTTGGCTTGAGATCTTTGTAGTTTGGCATCATTTGAATCAATGTGCACACGATATCATACTTTCCATCCAATCCTCTTAGGATTTTCTTGATGATGAATTTGTCGGTCATCTCTTCACTCCCTAAGCCGGCAATCTCATTTGTGATAAGAGCAAGCCTAGAGTACATTTCAGCGACACCTTCACCATCCTTCATTTTGAACTTGTCAAGCTGACTTTGGAGCACATCCAACTTGGATTCCTTGACGGACTCGGTACCTTCATGCATATCAATCAAAGTATCCCAAATTTCCTTTGAATTCTCAAGACGACTGATTTTGTTGAATTCTTCGGGGCACAATTTGTTGAAGATGATATCACAAGCTTGAGCGTTGTATTGCAGCATCTTCAATTCTTCTGCATTAGCTTCACGGTTCGGTTCTCTCCCATCGAAAAATTCACCTTGCAAGCCAATACAAATAATTGCCCAAACGGCGTGGTTATGTCCGAGAATATGCATTTTCATCTTATGCTTCCAACTAGCAAAGTTAGTACCATCAAAGTAAGGACCTCTACGGTGATAATTTCCCTCGCTAGACGCCATACTCTCCTAGGTTGTGAAACCAAGGCTATGACCACCAAAAGCTGTGCAAATCAAAGCAAATGGAGACCAAGCTCTGATACCACTTGTAGGACCTTGAAGTATATCTAGAGGGGGGGTGATTAGACTGCTTGACCAATAAAAACTTAACCTTTTCCCAATTTTAGAGTTTGGCAGATTTTAGCTACTTTAGGAAAGGTCAAGCAATCATCACACAACTCAAGCAAGCATGCAAAGAGTATATAGGCAGCGGAAATTAAAGCATGAAACTTGCAAGAAAGTAAAGGGAAGGGTTTGGAGGATTCAAACGCAATTGGAGACACAGATGTTTTTGGCGTGGTTCCGATAGGTGGTGCTATCGTACATCCACGTTGATGGAGACTTCAACCCACGAAGGGTAACGGCTGCGCGAGTCCACGGAGGGCTCCACCCACGAAGGGTCCACGAAGAAGCAACCTTGTCTATCCCACCATGGCCGTCGCCCACGAAGGACTTGCCTCACTAGCGGTAGATCTTCACGAAGTAGGCAATCTCCTTGCCCTTACAAACTCCTTGGTTCAACTCCACAATCTTGTCGGAGGCTCCCAAGTGACACCTAGCCAATCCAGGAGACACCACTCTCCAAGAAGTAACAAATGGTGCGTTGATGATGAACTCCTTGCTCTTGTGCTTCAAATGATAGTCTCCCCAACACTCAACTCTCTCTTATAGGTTTTGGATCTGGTGGAAAGAAGATTTGAGTGGAAAGCAACTTGGGGAAGGCTAGAGATCAAGATTCATATGGTAGGAATGGAATATCTTGGCCTCAACACATGAGTAGGTGGTTCTCTCTTAGAAATGGTAAGTTGGAAGTGTAGGTTCGTTCTGATGGCTCTCTCCACGAATGAAGAGGAGGTGGAGGGGTATATATAGCCTCAACACAAAATCTAACCATTACACACAATTTACCAAACTCGGTGGGACCGAATCGTTAAACTCGGTCGGACCGATTTAGTAAACCTAGTGACCGTTAGTGATTTTCGGTGGGACCGACATGCATCTTGGTGAGACCGATTGGGTTAGGGTTAGGGCATAACGTAATCTCAGTAAGACTGATTACACAAACTCGGTGAGATCGATTTGGTAATAAGCTTTCCAGAGAGCTGGTCAGGTAAACTCGGTGGGACCGATTTGCTCTTTTCGGTGAGACCAAAATGTTACAAAAAGGAAACAGAGAGTTTACATTGCAATCTCGGTGGGACCGATTGCTCACTTCTGTTAGACCGAAATGTTACGAAGGGAAACAGAGAGATTACAATCCCATCTCGGTGAGACCGAGATCCCTATCGGTATGACCGATTTGCTTAGGGTTTGTGGCAGTTGCTATGACTTTTGGAATCGGTGGCGCCAGATAGGAAGAATCGGTGTGACCGATTTTGGCTTTGGGTTTAGGTCATTTGTGGATGTGGGAAAGTAGTTGAGGGTTTTGGAGCATATCACTAAGCACATGAAGCAAGAGGCTCATTAAGCAACACCTCATCCCTCCTTGATAGTATTGGCTTTTCCTATAGACTCAATGTGATCTTGGATCACTAAAATGTAAAATGAAGAGTCTTGAACTTTTGAGCTTGAGCCAATCCTTTGTCCTTAGTATTTTGAGGGATCCATGCCATTCATTGAGCTTCCCTGAAATAATAGTCTTGGAATAGCATTAGCTCAATGAGTTATATGTTGTTATGAATTACCAAAACCACCTAGGGATAGTTGCACTTTCACATACTTAAGATTATCAGGTAATGGTTTGAGTTCAAACACGAGATCACCCTTGGGTGGAGGGGGATCCCCAAGAATTTCAACGGGAAGGTTATGTTTCAGCGTAGGTTCCTGTTTAAGGAACAATTCATCTATTTCCCTTCTTTCCTTCATAAACATATCGTTTTCATGGTCTAGCAAATATTGTTCTAACGGATCAGTAGGAGGCACGGCAATGGAAGCAAGACCAATAATCTCATCTTTACTAGGTGGATCCATATCACGAGGTTGTCTATGAAACTTAGCAAAATTAAACTCATGAGACATACCATCTATGCCAACGGTGACAGTATCTTTTTCACAATCAACCTTAGCACTAGCTGTATTCAAGAAGGGTCTACCAAAAATAATGGGACAAAAATCATCTTGTGGGGAACCAAGAACAAGAAAATCAGTAGGGTATTTAACCTTCCCACACAAAACTTCGACATCTCTAACAATCCCAAAGGGTTTAATGGTATCCCTATTAGCAAGCTTAATAGTATCATCAATGTCTTCTAATTCAATGGGTGCAATGTCATGCATAATTTCTTGATATAAGGTATAAGGTATTGCACTAGCACTTGCACCCATATCACATAAGCCATGATAACAATGATCTCCTATTTTAACATTCATAACAGGCATGCCTACGACAGGTCTATGTATCTTAGTATCTGGTCTAGCAATATTAGCAGTCTCACCATAGAAATAAATAACATGCCCATCTAAATCATCATCCAAGAGATCTTTAACCATAGCAATACTAGGTTCAACATTAATTTGCTTAGGAGGTGTGTAAGTCCTAGTATTACTCTTACGAACAACAGTCGAAGCTTTAGCATGATCCCTTATCCTAACAGGAAAAGGAGGTTTCTCAACATAAGTAGTAGGAACAATAGGATCACTATAGGTGATAGTCTTTTCTTCAACTATAATAGGTGCAACTACTTTCACTTCAATAGGAGGATTATATTTAAACCACTTCTCTTTAGGAAGATCAACGTGAGTAGCAAAAGATTCACAGAAAGAGGCTACTATCTCATAGTCAAGTCCATACTTAGTGCTAAATCCACGAAAAGCATCGGTATCCATAAAAGATTTAACATAATCAAACTTAGGTGTCATACCTGACTCCTTACCATCGTCGGAACCCCAATCTTCAGAGTTGCGTTTAATTCTTTCCAATAAGTCCCATTTGAAATCAATAGTCTTCAGCATATAAGAACCAACACAGGAAGTATTGAGCAGGTTGCGATTATTAAGAGAAAGCCGAGCATAAAAGTTTTGAATAATCATTTCTCTGGAGAGCTCATGATTGGGCATGAATATAACATTGACTTAAGCCTCCCCCAAGCTTGAGCGATGCTTTCTTCTTTGCGAGTCCAGAAATTATATATGTAATTACGATCACGATGAACAAGATGCATAGGATAGAACTTCTGGTGAAATTCCAACTTCAATCGCTTATAATTCCAAGATCTCGTATCATCACATAGCCTATACCATGTCAATGCATCTCCCTTCAAAGATAAAGGGAATACCTTCCTTTTGACAACATCATCGAGAATACCTGCAAGCTTAAATAATCCACAAACTTCATCCACAAAGATAAGGTGTAAATCGGGATGCAATGTTCCATCTCCTGCAAATGGATTAGCTAGCAGTTTCTCTATCATACCCGAAGGAATCTCAAAGTAAATATTTTCATAAAGTTCAGTAGGTTGAGGAGCAACTCTTTGCTCTTCTGGTCGGGGCGAAGATACCCCGAACAAGCCCCTCAAAGGATTAGTTTCCATAGTGACAAGTAACAGAAAATTTCAGCACACTATATAAATGTTTCCTTACCAAGTTCCACTCACCAAAAGCGCTACACTCCCCGGCAACGGCGCCAGAAAAGAGTCTTGATGACCCACAAGTGTAGGGGATCTATCATAGTCCTTTCGATAAGTAAGAGTGTCGAACCCAACGAGGAGCGGAAGGAAATGATAAGCGGTTTTCTGTAAGGTTTTTTCTGCAAGCACTAAAATTGTAGGTGATAGATAGTTTTGTGATAAGATAAATAGTAATGAGTAACAAGTAAATAAATTACATAAAGTGCAGCAAGGTGGCCCAATCCTTTATGTAGCAAAGGATAAGCCTGGACAATTTCTAATAATGAGAAAGGAGCTCCCGAGGACACATGGGAATTATCGTCAAGCTAATTTTCATCACGTTCATATGATTCGCGTTCGGTACTTTGATAATTTGATATGTGGGTGGACCGGTGCTTGGGTACTGCCCTTACTTGGACAAGCATCCCACTTATGATTAACCCCTATTGCAAGCGTCCACAACTACAAAAGAAGTATTAAGGTAAACCTAACCACAACATTAAACATATGGATCCAAATCAGCCCCTAATGAAGCAACGCATAAACCAGGGTTTAAGCTTCTGTCACTCTAGCAACCCATCATCTACTTTTTACTTCCCTATGCCTTCCCCTAGGCCCAAATAATGGTGAAGTGTCATGTAGTCGATGTTCACATAACACCACTAGAGGAAAAGACAACATACATCTCATCAAAATATCAAACGAATACCAAATTCACATGACTACTAATAACAAGACTTCACCCATGTCCTTAGGAACAAACGTAACTACTCACAAAGCATATTCATGTTCATAATCAGAGGAGTAATAATATGCATAAAGGATCTGAAGATATGATCTTCCACCAAGTAAACCAATTAGCATCAACTACAAGGAGTAATCAACACTACTAGCAACCCACACGTACCAATTTGTGGTTTTGATACAAGATTGGATACAAGAGATGAACTAGGGTTTTGAGAGGAGATGGTGCTGGTGAAGATGTTGATGGAGATTGACCCCCTCCCGATGAGAGGATCGTTGGTGATGATTTCCCCCTCCCGGCGGGAAGTGTCCCCGGCAGAACAGCTTTGCTGGAGCTCTAGATTGGTTACGCCAAGGTTTCGCCTCATGGCGGCGGAGTTTCATCCTGTAAGCTTGCCCACAATTTTTTCCAGGGTAAAAGCTCTCATATAGCAGAAGATGGACACCGGAGGCCCACCAGGGGGCCCAGGAGACAGGGGCGCACCTAGTATGGGGGGCACGCCCCCCACCCTCCTGGACAGGGTGTGGGCCCCCTGGTGTATTTCTTTCGCCCAATAATTCTTATAAATTCCAAAAACATGTTTCGTGGAGTTTCAGGATTTTTGGAGCAGTGCAGAATAGGTTTCCAATGTTTGCTCCTTTTCCAGCCAAAATTCCAGCTGTCGGCATTCCCCTCTTCATGGTAAACCTTGCAAAATAAGAGAGAATAGCCATAAGTATTGAGATATAATGTGTAATAACAGCCCATAATGCAATAAATATTGATATAAAAGCATGATGCAAAAGGGACATATCAGAGCCCCGTGAGCCATGTCGCCCGCGGCAGGTGGCTGCTGAGGCAGTGAGCGGGCCGGCGCGGCGGAGCCCCCCACCGCGCTGACGAGCTCAGCAATCCACTCGAGACACTCCTCATAGAAGTCATCGACCGGGCGGTAGCGAAGGAGCTCCCGTGCCATGAGCAGAGCGCCCTACGCGTTCGCCTATCGCGGCACACCGAAGGGTGCAGCGAAGAGGCTTGCTGCTCATGGCCGGCAGGGCCCGTGGCGGCGTTGGACACTGGAGACGAAGCACGACGAGCGCAACCATCGCCCGCCAGAGCCATCTGAGCAACACGAGCGGCGACTATGGCCCGGCGCTTGTTGCGAGCTTGGCGTGCGTGAGCCATGGAGGTGTCGGAGTGGCGTTGGATCAATCGACAGAAGAGAGGATCCGACGCACCCCTACCTGGCGCGCCAAATGTCGGATTATGGGTTTCGCAAACCCTTGAAAGGTTCGAACTCTTGGGTGGCAATCTCAACCTACCCAACCTCCCTACTTGCGATTCTCCTAAGCCTAGCGCGACGAGCTCGAAGAGACAAAGAGACAGAGCAGTTTATCCTGGTTCAGGTCACCTTGTGGTTTAATACCCTACTCCAGCGTTTTGGTGGATTGCCTCGAAGGGCTGAGGATGAACTAGTACAGTGGATGAAGTGGCCTCGGGAGGTGAGGTGTTCTTGAGCTCAAGAGAGCTGGTGAGGTGGTCCGGTGAGAATGGATCCGATCACCCCCCGAACTAGATGCCTCTCTATGGTGGTGGCTAAGTCCTATTTATAGTGGCCTTGGTCCTCTTCCCAAATGTTGGCGGGAAGGGATCCCACAATGGTCGGATTTGAAAGGGGACAAGTAGTATAGCTTATCCTGACAAAAGTAGTCTTCGCCTACAAAAAGCCCCTAGCCGTGAGGCTGCGGTGGGCTCGGTGATGACCTCCGTCCTTCCGTCCTGGCGGTCTTGGTCTTGTTGCACCAGAATGGAAACCTTTGGCTGATTCCTCGGGAATCCGCGCCTGCGGCTTGCCTCCCTTGCACCAAAGAGGAAACTGGCGCTCTGCGCCCGCTGGCGCCCGCCTGGCCTTGGTCGTCACGGCTCACGTCAGCTGAGCCTCGTGAGGTACACCTTGCATAGAACTCTCCGCCCCTCGGGAGCCACCCTGAGGAAGCTGATCCCCTCAGGGTCTTGGCGCCGTCTGCCTTGCGAGTCTTGGCCCCTCGCGAGGGTCTTGAGCTATTGATGTCAAAGCAGGGCCGTACGAGGCCGTCGATGGAGCCATGTGGTGGGCCGTAGGCAGGCAAGTCTAGATACCCCCATATCCAGAACGCCGACAGACTTGACTGATATTCATGGACATCTCATTTCCCCATATGCAAAATGGGTCTGGGTCTAAGGCTCTGACAGCAGGACCTACATGTGCAAGACCAAATTGTAAGAAACCTAAATATTAGAATGATTCTTGCAACTGCACAATAATGTGCTATTAGCGAAAGGACCATGCATGAGCAAACCTGGATGGTAAATCGCAGTGTCTCCCATTGTTTCCCTGCAACACAAATAAGAAAGATCTTGATCAGGTTAACTGGGAGTTGTCGTACTATCAGTAGAATATGTATTGAGTACAACCAAATTCGATTTATTTCACATGCATAACAATACAAAATTGTACCCATAGCAAATGAAAATCAAATTGCAGAATTGAACCAAATAGTTGAATGGACAGCAGACCAAATGAACCAAAACAATTAACTGAGCATGACATTGCAGAATAGAAACATGTACTAGAAGATAAGACAGTTAATAGAACATAGAATGTTTGAGAACAGTACTACGAAATGTAGCAATTGTTGGACCAAACTGTTAACTAAACATTACATTTCAGAGGGACAAATTGTTAACTGAACATTACATTTCAGAGGGCCAAACTGTTAACTGAACATTACATTTCAGAGGACCAAACTATTAACTGAACATCAGATTGCATATTAACATTATAGAGGACAAATCACTAGAAGGCACTGGCGGTGGCCTTGAGAAAACAACACGAACTATATTTTAAAGTAGACAACTGCGTGGCAGTGTCGACGGTGGCCCCAAAGATGAGGTGCTCCTCCAAGATCTAGCGGTCGGCACGCTTGGCAGCCATAGCGACCTCGTGCGCGCGTGTGGCCATCATTTGCTTCTCCGCTGCCAGATGCTACTGAGCTCCACGTTATACTGCGTGTAAAATGGTTGTGGGTGGCGCTTAATTGGAGGAGGGGGACAGTGATTTCGGTGGAAGCTATCGTGCTGTCAGTTGGGGCATGTGGGACGGGGAAGGAGGAGGATGATGTGGGTGGGGTGTGGATTACCTAACCATATCAGCGAGGCCATGCAATAAGAAGAAGGGTCGGCGGCGAGTAGGCCACGCAGAAAGAAGAAGGGTCGTCGGTGAGGAGGCGGCACTGCAAGAAGAAGGGTTGCCGGCGAGGAGGCGGTGCTGCAAGAAGAAGGGTAGATGGCGAGGAGGCGGCGCTGCAAGAAGAAGGGTCACCGGCGAGGAGGCTGAGCTGCCAGTAAGCAGCAGTGAAGGTTTGAACTTGGAAAGCAAGGAGGAAGATGTGTGTGAGAAAGATGCAAAACTATGTCATTACTTGTGTCATCATAGTTCCAGAGCTTCATTACAGCACCGTGAGTTGATTTTTGTTTCTCTTCCGTTTGTTCTTCCCCTTCATCACCTGGTTCAGTAACAGACAAGCTTTGCCTTCAATGTAAGATTTGGCATGTCAATTAGGGAGCACAAGTATAGCACTAAACAACGACATTAATTTTCTGATGACAGTAGCAAAATACAAGCCAACAGTTATGAAATATCATTATCTTACCTCAATGGGATATTATGGTGCACATACAGATTGGAAGTCTTGTCTCCATTTGTGCAGTTCACTAAAATCAAGCAACATTACCGTATAAGTAGCACAACATATGAAAGCACACTGCACAATCATGTGAAAGAAGGCTAGTACTGACCTCTCATGACGTGGAATTCAAACAACTCACAAGAAGAAGATCCGAAACAAATTTGCCAACATGGATAGGAAGTCAGATCTCCTCTTGTGCAGCTCCACTAAGATCAAGCAATCAAGCAACATTGTCGGTGTGACATTTTGGTTGAACTGCACAAAACACTCTTAAAACAAAAGTGTTTTGTGTAGTGCAACAAAAGGTCGCAATAGCAATGAGATGAAGAAGATAACCCTGTTTACACAGAGGTGCAAAGTAAACAACTACTCGTCAATAACGGTGGATGATGCAGAAGCCCACAAAAAGAAGCATCTAACTTATGTAAATGGGAAACAAAAGCAAGACAATAGCATTTCTCAAACAGTGGCATTGATTCATTTTAATGGAGAGGTTATATTAACAATAAAATTCGTTAAACATGTAATTTGCTTTTAACTGTGGCATTGCTTCAATTGTCTAGCGGCATTATTAGATCAACATCAGCTAAAGAGTTGTACGGGACAGTGGACGCACCAACACCATGTGCATCTACCGATGTATAAAGGGGTGATGCACAGTTTGTTGCAACAAAGAACAAACAACCAACGAGCATATTTGTGTTGGTCCCAGTTATGTTATCATTAGACACCTTTCCCTATGTGAGGGTAGCAAATCTAGTCCTGCTCAAACTCTACAGCCATGTTCCCCACCAACAGAATATCAATTCGTTACAGATGTGCATACTGTGTTTGTCATTGTTTTCCCTTTTTGACCAATGTAGGTGCTGGATAGCCAGTCTGTACTACTTTCCCCCTTCCTTTCCTCTTTGAACCACGTCCTAGATTCATGTTATACAACTTTCCCCACTACTTTCCTGTCTGATCCAACACCTAGATTTGGGTGTAGAAGCGGAAAAAATCCACATGCAGCTAGAGCAATGCATGTGGAATAAGTAAATTATACCTTAAGGTTCTCGGGGTGTGGCTCAGTGGGCGGCCGGAGGCCGATCTTCCCACACTATGTACGACAGCGAGGAAGAAGGGGTCGGAGTCCCTCCCGCGCCACTGTTGGGTGAAAGAGAACAGCTGTGCCGGTAGTGGATTCCCTCCCTCGCCGACGGCGACAGTGTTAAGCCTCCTTCCCTTCTCAGTGGACGGATCATGCGGCTCTTTGACCAACAGTGAGGGGAGAGAGAGAGAGAGACCAACGAAGTCTTGTTTAGATCTGGAGAGGGTGAGAGAGTGTGAAGAGAGCAACTACAAGCGCTAAGGCTCCAACGTGTATATATATAGTGGAGAGAGTGTGTGAAGAGAGCAAACCCTAGAAAACAAGCGCCGAGGCTGCAGCATATATCGATGGAGTGGTTTTCTTTTTCTCTCCATAAAAATCATTTTAAATTGTGCACAAAATGGGACTCTTTATTTCACACAATGAAGAAAATACTAGGGGCAATGCTAATACGTGAAGAAAATTTAACGCTCGAAGGATTCAACTCGTAATTAACGTTGCACGCCTCCCAGTTGCGCTTACTAACATTCACGTGTGCTACACGGCCCTCCGAAGTGAACAACAACTGAACCACACACGGCCAAAATCTCGGAAAGGTGGGATGCACCGTCCTCCAATTTTAAATATTTGGGCACTTGTATTCAGCCTAAGTCAGTGTGCCACCGTATGTACTAAGGGTTACAGATGGTGCTAAGAAACTAGGGCGTATTGAGAGTAATTTCCATGCCATTTATTTGTAGGGTCACTTGCAAACTGCGAAACTCTATTGTCCTCTTATTTAGTGGATGAGGCAAATCTTTTGCCTCCATTTTGGAAAAAAACAAGAAATTAATTTTAATTATTTAGTTTGTACACTTTACTCTCGTCCAATAATTTTGGGCACTTTTATTCGAACTAAGTCAGTGTGCCACCGTATCTCGTACTACTCCCTCCGTCTAGGTGTATAAGTCACATTAGAAGGTGCAGCGGGACCAAGGTGCTAGTAGATTGGGGGAGAAGGAGGAACTTGACCGGTCCTTCCTCCAAACAAAGCCCTGATTTCTCTCTCTAGACACAACAATTAAGAGATGCCATTTTAGCTACCATGCAGGGGCACGTATTAACTTGCATGCAAGGCAACTTTGATTCCTTGACTGATCAACGCATAGTTGCGGTCCATGCATTGGGTTTCCGAGGGAGATAACAAGGTCGAGTAAGTAACGCTCGCTAGCAACGAGGCTAGGAGGGGATTGAGATGCGAAGTTAATGGACGATGCCTAAACATTTTGGGAATATCTGATTTTCGTAAGATGACTTAACACCTAGACGGAGGGAGTACTACTCCTCAGTCCGGGTTTGATGGAATATTCATCACCTCTTCTCTTCTTGTACATACTCCATTTATCTCACTTCCCATGGCTTCCCACTTGCACGATATTCCTATTCTATGAACATGTGTGTGTGTGTGTGTGTATTTTAAGATCGTGTTGTGTTAGAGAGAGCGACACATTAACCTACTCCTACAGAGAGATGGTGTGTAGAGTTTGATTTAGCCGCGAGAGTTGGTGCATCCTCTCGTTTCCGGGCGTCCGGTCGAGACAGCCGCCACGCCCGCTCGTGACCAGCCTGTCCCACCCAAAGCCCCTCCATCGCTCGCACGCGCTTCCCACCCAAAACGGTCAACACTGCTCTAGAGAATTGGTGCCGCATTCATGCCCGGGCGGAGCAAACGTGACCTCTCACTGGCGCATGTGTTGAAGGGAGAAGCGGATTCAAGAGTGATGGTTGTTTCGTCCGTCCAACTTATTGCTGGGTCTATGTGATTTGATGGCTCATTGGTCACTATTACTGAGGTGGTACAACTGCTGGATGTCCCATGTTTCGGCGAAAGGAGGTAGATTACAATTTTCTCCATTCTTATAGCGGAGGAATGAGAAAGCAATGAAAACATGCAAGCTTGGTGATTACATGGCCCACCTCACACTATCACCTTATTTTTTGGACACCGTGCGACACCTAACTCTTGACATAGTACTCCCTCTGTCCCATTATATAAGAATGTTTTTCAAACTATGTTAGCTTGAAAAACATTCTTATATTATGGGATGGAGGGAGCAGTACGTACTGTAATTTCTCAGCAAGATAAATTTGTGCAATGCTATGAAGCTTCAAGCTTCTGTTTCTTGTATCTTGGGTTG
This sequence comes from Triticum aestivum, assembly GCF_018294505.1. NCBI lineage: Eukaryota > Viridiplantae > Streptophyta > Magnoliopsida > Poales > Poaceae > Triticum > Triticum aestivum. The sequence goes on from NC_057810.1 coordinate 234,688,152, forward strand.
CCCCATTGCAACATTTCATGAAATACAAAGGATACTAACATGCATGCTATTGCATCTCAATGATTGACAGATCATAGCCAATATGTACTCCCTCTGTTCCAAAATAAGTGTCTCAACTTTATGCAAACTTTAGTACAAAGTTGTACTACTACTAAAGTTAACACTTATTTTGGAACAGAGACAACTAAAGAAAAAAAGCGATCCATGCAGTCCCTAGCCCTTGAACCCTAAACCCTAACCAGGCTTTAATATGTTGGCGACGCTGAACCTTCCAAAGAAATGAAGTTTGTAACCCTTTGACCATCGGATCATTTCATGCAGTTTCACTAAAATCGAGATGAGCATCCTTGTGGCAAAGAAATTGAAGAAGCATGATTAGAATAACATTACTGGGACTAGTTGATGAGACATAAACTCATCACAAATACAGTGGAAGACAGTAGAGGTACATGCGGGGCAAAGAAGTAGAGAAATATCCACATGGAGCGATGTGGGTAGCTGGGGCAGTTGTGCAAGCCGGCTATAAAGGAAGTTCTACCTGAGGGATGTCGGGATGTAGCTCAACCTAGAGGAGGGCGGCGAGAGGTGGCAAATGCCCACGTCGCAACAGTGAGCAAGGGACGAAGGCAACCACACCGGCTTTGTGAGAGAGAACGGCGAGGACCCCTGATCGGGACATGCCGACATTGGGTTTTCACCGTGGCGATGGCGACCGCATCTACACAAAGCAACCACCCCTTCCCCCGGCGGACGTGATCCGCCCGGATGTTAGAGATGTGGCCACATTCATTTTGTGTGACGGAGTCTGAAGAGAGCAACCCCAACAAGCAACCGTGTGGGCTCGTCCTGGCTATGTATATAGTGGAACGATTTCTTTTTCTCTCCATATGAACCTATTTATATTGCGTACGTGCCACTAAAGAAATAAATTATTTATAAATGACGTGGCGCCGTTCATGTGTGGTTCCTGACCCTCCACTATTTATAAGTGAGGAGTAAATACTACTAGACGCATCAATTTTTTTTATAGAAAGACTGTAAGGGAACCCCCTACAGTATAATTGGTGCAACAAACCCAAATTGCAAGTACCATGCCTTGAACCTGGGTGGGTGGGAAGGCATCAACCCCTTCCCACCACTAGGCTATGCCTTAGTCTGCTAGACGCATCAAATTATCACGTGGGTTGGATCATCGTACAGAAATGAGATCCACCAAGTCATGTGTGTGGTTGGGGAAGACGCAAAAGACGCAAAGGGTGCTACTAGTACTACGTGCATGAGTGCGTGCACCTCTTCTCTTTGAGCATGGTTATTAAAAGTATAGCCCACTACTCTACCACATGGTTATTATATGGGCAAAGAGTATAGGCAGTAATAATGACTAATAAGCCGTCAAATCACGAGGCCCACCTTTCTCTATGTTTGACCGAGAAAGCAACCATCATTTCACTCCTCGTTGAATATCCATCCGATGCTACCTCTGCAAATAAATAAAAATCCACTTCTACCTGCGCAACATGGTTAATAATATAGCCATGTCAATCACGACGTAGAAATATCATTCACTGATACAATAGGGCTCGCTCTAAGGCTGGTGATTTTTTTACTTTGTCTCTTTCTCTTTTTGTCTCATTTACTCATCTATACCAATATAAAAAGAGGCAAAGGGGCTGATCCAATTAATCTCGGCCATCAAATCATGTCAATCCAACGACCTAGACTGCTTCAATGTCGAGCGCTCAACACGTTTAGCATGCAGTTAATTTCATGCCAAATATAGTGCTAATCACATAATAACATGCAAATAATATCCTACTTAATATCCGTATGCAATTAGTATGCTTCCAAATTAACGTGCATTGCACGTACACATTGACTAGTTTTACATAGGAGCATGTGTAGAGGATGGCTATTCCTTTTGATGGGACTTCTTCATGGGGCTTAAGACTAAGCAACTCTGAATTATTCCTGCTGCCCACCACTCTGAATCGTGCCATCTATGATAGTACTCCCATTGCAACAATGAGGTCCACTGGGTCTAGCACGTCCTATAAGAAGAGACTGTCATGCAAAACATACATCTTGTTGCCTTCTTCCTCATACAGTACGTACCACTGGTACGTACTACTAGTACTACTACTACTACTACTACTACTACTGCTGCTGCTGCTGCTACTGCTGCTGCTCCTACTACTACTACTACTACTACTACTACTACTACTACTACTACTACTACTCGTTTTGCTATAAACCTTGCGCTTGGCATCTCACAAATATAAACCTTGCGCTTGGCTCTTCGCCTCTTTGGGAAGTCGAGCAATAATGGTACTACGGTATATCGTTGTGGCTATCTGAGACCGAATGAATTGTTGCATGTACACCACATGGGCAAGGGTTGAGCGAGGGTCGAGGGGCGAGGGGCGAGGGAGAGTGTGTACTAGTATGTCCATTTCAATATGGACTACATACGGAGCAAAATGAGTGAATCTACACTCATACGTCTATATACATCAGTGTTTGGAGTATCTACTAGTAGTTCATATTGAAATCTACTAAAAGACATATATTTCAAACAATATGATAATCTCTCTAACCAACGTAGGGACGAGGAGTAATGGAGGGAGTAGTAAATTTTTCTCCTCGTCCTGCGAGCCACCGCACGCATGGGCAAGGGAGCGAGCGTAGGCATAGTAAGCAAGCTTCTCCTCGTCCTGCGACTCTGTGAGCCACCGCGCCCGTGAGCGGGCGAGATGGCATACTAAGCACGCTTCTCCTTGTTCTGCGAGTTGATGGGACACATCAAAAGTAATACCTACAGAGCATCTCCAGTGTATAGAGCCTTTCCTCTAAGGTAGGCCCCACATGGTTTGCCTCTTTTTTAAATAACGCGTCAAGTTGCAATTTGTTTGTTCACCCATGGTACACGATCCTCCATCAAGTGGACAACTAGCACACGTGTCAAATTACCACGTGGGCTGCCTTTTCGTACGGAAATGGGCTCCACTGTGTACCTCCGCGGGTGTGGTTGGGAAAGAGACGGAGTACGTGCATCGTGCGTGCACCTCTTCTCTCCGTGCACGTCCCCCACCTACATGGGTGTCTGTGTGAGAGAGATACAAACCTAGAAAGATGGCATGTGCGCTTGTGAGTGTTTTTTGTTGGGGGGTGATCTCGTGAATGTATTTGTGGGAATATGTGTCGATGATATCTCAAACAAAATTTTCACACATGCAATGTGTGTGAAATAGAGGCCTATCTATATCATATATAGAGGGGCGATCCACGAGAAGAGAGGGAGGGGTCATAGATATCGATAGAGTCAAAGAGAGGATCAAGTGGGTGGGTGCGAGATCGGTGAAGAGAGCCATCGAAATTCTGTGTGTGCAAGTCAAAGATATAGGGCGACTGACCTACCAGAACGCCAGAGGGCACATGGCAAGTTTGTGTGTGGCAGGGAGACATGACTAGAGTGCTTGATGTATCAGTGTGTGGGGGGGGAGGGTGGAGGCAGAGACCTAACTAGAGAGGTCGATCAACTCGTATATGTGTTGATAAGGAGAGACCCATCTATGTCTTGAGGGAGATCGGTCGACCTCCATACATAAGTGAAGGACGGGAAATAGGTTGGGACAGAGAGAGAGAGAGAGAGAGAGAGGGATGTCGTGGTTCTAAGTCTGACAGTAGAGTGGGGGGTAGGTATGGAGAGGCAAGGTCCTAGCTATGGAGAAGTTGTAAACACAAGCGATGTACGAGTTCAGGCCCTTCTCGGAGGAAGTAAAAGCCCTACGTCTCGGAGCCCGGAGGCGGTCGAGTGGATTATGTGTATATGAGTTACAGGGGTGCGAACCCTTCTGCCTGTGGAGGGGGGTGGCTTATATAGAGTGCGCCAGGACCCCTGCCAGCCCACGTAATGAAGGGTTTAAAGTACATTAAGTCCGGGGCGTTACTGGTAATGCCCCACATAAAGTGTCTTAATTATCATAAAGTCTACTTAATTACAGACCGTTGCAGTGCAGAGTGCTTCTTGACCTTCTGGTGGTCGAGTGAGTCTTCATGGTCGAGTCCTTCAAGTCAGTCGAGTGGACTCCTCGTAGGTCGACTGGAAGGTGATCTCTTCTAAGGGTGTCCTTGGGTAGGGTACTTAGATCAGGTCTATGACCCTACCCTAGGTACATGAATCCATCATTAGCCCCCGAATGGATTGAGGCTTGAGTGAGGAAGGAGTTGATGCAGTTTCCGATTGACTTTTGCATACCGGTCATGCGTTGTTTTGGACTAAGAATCTCTTTGTTGGTAACGAGCAACTTTTCTTCAGTCGACTCGATCCATTCTTTTCTTTCGTCGAGTGATCTTTTGGACTTTGCCGATTTCCGAGCGACGGATCGCAGGAAATCCCGCGTCTGACAGACCGATCTGCCGTTCGCGGATTCTGCGGGATATGAAATTTGGGGAAGCGCGCGAAGCGGGGCGGACCGCGGCGCTCGGATGGGATAGGGCATAGACGCCTCGATCCTCATGCCGCTTTTTTCGCCACGTATCGCGTCTGCGCAACTGTTTCGGGATATGATTAGATCGACCGGGCCCACCTGTCATCCACTCGGAAGGGATCTTATAAATGCGCCCGGCGAGGGTTTTTGAACAGTGCCTCAGCATTCTCTCTCTGCTCTCCTCGTCTCCACCCAACGCGCCCGCTCTCGCCTCCGCGCAACTTCTCCTCGCGCGTCTCGCCGGCAGCCATGGTGAAGGAGAAGACGGCAGCGCTGGAACGCGCGAAGAAGGCGTCGGTGACGGAGAAGGCGAAGGGGAGATCCACCAGCCGTGGCGGGTCTTCATCCAGATCCCGTCTGCCGAACGGCTGGGTCCAGGGAGACTGGATCCGGTCGACCATCACGGAGAAGGATCTCCTCGACATGGCCAACGACGGTCTGATCCCCCACGGAGCTGCAAGACTTCCGGGGAAAGAATGGCAGCCCCAGCCAGCGGAGGGTGAGTGCGTGCTTCTAGCTACCCACGTCGACCGCGGATTTTCTTTGCCACCGAGTGTTTTCTTCCGTGGTTTTTTGAACTTCTTTGGAGCGCAACTCCACCACTTCACCCCGAATTCTATCGCCTATCTTGCCGCGTTTGTATCCATGTGTGAGAATTTTCTAGGCCGTCGACCGCACTGGGGCTTGTTCAAGCACATATTCACGTGTCGCTCCCAGACCGTGAAGAAGGCGAGCCCAGGCGACGAAAAGACCCAAGTTGTCCAGATGTGTGGTGGTCTGGGGATCCAGATGAGGAACAAGAGCACCTTCCCAACCATGTCGTTCCCCGAGTCAGTCAGATGCTGGCAGTCGACCTGGTTCTATTGCCAGAATGAGCCGACGCCGGGGCAGTCGAGTGGGCTTCCTCAGTTTACCATGGACCGAGTGAACAAACCCTCCTCTCTGAAGGTGATTCCGGAGGAGAAAGCCGACGTGAAGATGTTGATGGAGCGCGTAGTTCAGCTGGTTCGAGATGGAGTAACTGGTATGGATCTCTTGGAGGTTTTCCTTAGGCGGCGTATCCAGCCTCTTCAATTCCGGAGCCACTGCATGTGGTTGTACTGCGGGACTGAAGACGAGACTCGGATCCACCCCGAAGCAGTCGACGATGCCACGCTAGAAAGGTGGATGGCTGCGGTCACTGGGAACAAGGATAACCCCCGTGGAGCCAGACGGATCCTCCCACTCGACCACAAGAGCGTTCTAGACAAGGTGTGTCTTCTCTACCTTCTGTTGTATTCTTGTCATATTTGTTTCTGTTTTCTCCGCAAATTGGTCGATTGATCTTCGTCTCGACGTCTACCAGGCCCTCACCGAGCTGTACTCGATGCCCAATGGAGCTCAGGCTCCGACTGAAGAGGGAGAAGCAAGCGGAGGCGAGAGCCAGGAGGAGTGGGACTCGGACGCCGCCGAAGATGACGATGATGACGATGATGATGAGGAGGAAGAAGGAGAGGAGGAGGAGGAGGTCGCACCACCGCGCTCAGAGAGGCGGTCAAAGCTTGCCCATGACCCCGTGACTGAACGTGGCAAGGGGGTTGCGACTGTCGCGCAGTCGACCAAGCGCCCTCGGACAACTTCCCCGACGCCGACTGAAAAGGCGCTGAAGCAGTCCAGGGTGGCTCCGTCAAAGCCGACCAAGCTCCTGCCGAAGATGAAGGTGTCCATCCCCACCATATCAGGGTAATCGTGTTGCTCGAGTTTTCTTGTTTTGTGCGAGCTTTGTCCTCGACTGATACTTGAGTTAACCGACTGATTCTTGAGTTAACCGATTGATTCTTCGGAATTGCAGTGCTGCTACTTCTGAGACTTCTGCCTGGGCTGACGACCATGAAATGGAGGATGCAGCAACCTCAAACCCTAGTACTATACTCTTAATCCCATTTTTAGTCGATTGACTCTTCGTCCCTAATTTTGATTCTTTTCTGTAGTCTCATCCAACGTCGTTATCGATCTTCCTGATGATGATGACGATGAGGAACCACTAAAGCACAGGAGGAGCAGGAAAGCGTCTGCCGGCAGGGTGGCGCAGGATGTGACGGTGCCCGAGGCTCTGGTCACGGAGGAGGAGAACACCACTCGACATATCGTGTCTTTCACGGTGCCGTTGACGAGTGACCATCCTGCTTCGTCGAGTGCCGCACAACCTTCTCTCTTCACGACGCACCACGTCCCAGATGACCAAGCCAGTGCTGCGAAGGAAGCCATACGCCAAGCAGGGGTCATGATGGAGCAGGTGAAGGCCATCCGGGAAGCAAGTCAAGCGGCTTATGACGCCAGCTCCGCCCTTCAAAGCAATGTTCAGGTCAGTCGACCATCGCTTGTTCTGTTAGGATATGCTATCAAAAACTTTTCTTTCCGGAATCCATAGCAGTCACCCACTGGGTGTGTCGATTGAAACTCCGTGTTAGCGAGGGCACGCTGAGTGCACCCGCTGGGTGTAGTCCCCAAGGCTAAGGTCGACTGCTGGCAGTCGGCCTTAGGCTTTAGAAGTAACATTTTTCTGTCATTCGACTGAGGCGAATGGATTTCCCAAACCGGTGGGGGCACGCAGAGTGCACCCACTAGGTGTAGTCCCCGAGACTGTGGTCGACTGCTTGCAGTCGATTATAGTCTAGAGAATACGTCTTGTTGTTTTTTTAGGGTCGACTGGTCGACTCTGTCTTTAATAGGATTAGTGGGGGCACGCTGAGTGCACCCACTGGGTGTAGTCCCCGAGACTACGGTCGAATGCTTGTATCCGGCTGTAGTCTTAGAAACACATGATTTTTTCTTTTCCACTCGGAAGTGAATTATCTTTGACATTTTGTCGATTGGTTCTTCGCAGGAATCCTGTGACCTTGCGGCTCGTTACACCGAGCTGGAAAACAAGCACATTCAGCTCGAGCTGGATTTGAAGCTGGTTCAGGAGAATCTGACGAAGGCAAAGGAGGAGACCAAAGGTATGTTTGGTGAGACCTTGACGACTGCTTTTTTCCTTCATCTGTTTCAAAATCTGATCTTGCTGTAACTTGCAGGTAAGGTGAAGGAGGCCCAGAAGAAAAAAGACCTTGAGCTAGCTGAGAAGATCAAGCTTGCTGACGAGAAGTTAGCTTCAGTCACCAAGCTCGAACAAGAAAATACCAATCTGAAAGCTGCTCTTGGGATCGCCAACAAGGAAGTCAGTCGACTGAAGACTGACAAAACTGCCCTGACCGACAAGATCAGTCAGTTAACTGGGAAGAAAAATGATCTGGAGGCCTTCCTGAGTGGACTTGCCAAGAAGTTGTTCCTTATGCTTGAAGGTAACCCTTTATGATCGACAATCATTTTCAACTGTGATCTTTCCATTCGACCATTGTCTTGACTCGGTGGCTGTCCTTGCAGAATTTTGCCAAAACTTTGAAGAAGAGACTAGCCAGCTGGAACCAAACCTTGACCCCGCCAATTCTCCGGTGAACGATGAAGTTGCCATGAATATTTTTCGACTGGAGTCCCGTGTTGCAGCTGTCGTGGACTATCTTGCAAGGCTGAAGGTCGCCACTTCTCGCATCGACTCAATGCTCTGGCCCAGGGAGACACTCCAGAACGACCTCGAGTCGCTGATGGCTCGACTGAACACGGTTCCTGATCGAGTGCAGGAGTGGAAAAAGTCCTCGGCTCGGTGCGGTGCAGATGTTGCTCTGTGTCTGGCCCGAGTCCACTGCAAAGATGCGCGAGAAGACAAGCTGGCGGCTCTCCGGGTGGCCAACACCAAGAAACACGACTTCAGGTCCTTCATGGAAACCTTCATCGCTGCTGCCACTCGGATCGCAGACGGAATCGACCTTGATGAGTTCGTTGCACCTTCCAGCCCTCCACAGGAGGGGTAAAAAACTTCTTTTAAGCTCGACACTTTAAATTTGCCTCGGTATGCCGAGTGAATTTGTAACCGATAAACCTTAACAGGCTTAGCACCTGAGCACTTTCGGTTCTTTTTGGTATCGATCGGAACTTGGATTTGATGTTTGAATATGATTGCTTTTGGCTCGAAATGTTTTTTGCAGGTTCAAAGCAAGACACTCACTGCAGTCAACTTATTCCTTAATTCACTTAGGCGAGCGCTGGGCTGCAGCTAAGCCCCCGAGTGAGAGGTTTGCCCTTTACTCGGTAGGATTTTTTATCTTAGGCAAGCACTGGGCTGCAGCTAAGCCTCCGAGTGAGAGGTTTGCTCTTCACTCGGTAGGATTTTTATACCTTAGGCGAGCACTGGGCTGCAGCTAAGCCCCCGAGTGAGAGGTTTGCTCTTCACTCGGTAGGATTTTTATACCTTAGGCGAGCACCGGGCTGCAGCTAAGCCTCCGAGTGAGAGGTTTGCTCTTCACTCGGTAGGATTTTTTATACCTTAGGCGAGCACTGGGCTGCAGCTAAGCCCCCGAGTGAGAGGTTTGCTCTTCACTCGGTAGGATTTTTATACCTTAGGCGAGCACGAGGCTGCAGCTAAGCCCCCGAGTGAGAGGTTTGCTCTTCACTTGGTAGGATTTTCACGTTGTACTTGTGGCGAAGCTCAGAGGAGAGGGTCGCAGTCGACCTGCACCTCGTCCTCCTTACGAGCGCACATTGTACTTATGGCGTAGCTCAAAGGAGAGGGTCGCAGTCGACCTGCACCTCGTCCTCCTTGCGAGCGCACATTGTACTTATGGCGTAGCTCGGAGGAGAGGGTCGCAGTCGACCTGCACCTCGTCCTCCTTGTGAGCGCACATTGTACTTGTGGCGTAGCTCAGAGGAGAGGGTCGCAGTCGACCTGCACCTCGTCCTCCTTGCGATCGTACATTGTACTTAGGCGAGTGTTTAAACTGCAGCTAAGCCCCCGAGTGGGAGTCTGGCTCACCACTCGGTAGGATTTTTATAACTTAGGCGAGTACTTGGACTGCAGCTAAGCCCCCGAATGGGAGTCTGGCTCACCACTCGGTAGGATTTTTATAACTTAGGCGAGTATTTGGACTGCGGCTAAGCCCCCGAATGGGAGTCTGGCTCACCACTCGGTAGGATTTTTATAACTTAGGCGAGTACTTGGACTGCAGCTAAGCCCCCGAGTGGGAGTCTGGCTCACCACTCGGTAGGATTTTTATAACTTAGGCGAGTACTTGGACTGCAGCTAAGCCCCCGAATGGGAGTCTGGCTCACCACTCGGTAGGATTTTTATAACTTAGGCGAGTACTTGGACTGCAGCTAAGCCCCCAAATGGGAGTCTGGCTCACCACTCGGTAGGATTTTTATAACTTAGGCGAGTACTTGGACTGCAGCTAAGCCCCCGAGTGGAAGTCTGGCTTACCACTCGGTAGGATTTTTATAACTTAGGCGAAACGGATTCGCAGCTAAGCCCCCGAGTGGGAGTCTGGCTCACCACTCGGTAAGGATTTTTTTTACAAACTTAGGCGAAGCGGATTCGCGGCTAAGTCACCCACTGAGGGGGAAATTTTATTGGACAAATAAAAAGTGACAAAAATTATGGAGAAATTATGACACTATTATTTTGTAATCCATGAGCTACAGAAGTACTTTATTACAACTCATCCGAGTGAAAACTTTAAGTGTAAAATGGGCGGAGTAGTTCCGCGTTCCAAGCTCGGGGCTCGTCGATATTGTGTTCGACGTTGTAAAGACGGTACGCCCCATTGTGGAGAACCTTGGTGACGACGAAGGGCCCTTCCCAAGAAGGAGCGAGCTTATGCTGTTTCTGCTGATCCACTCGGAGAACTAAATCCCCTTCCTGGAAGGCTCGACCCCTCACATTTCTGGCATGGAAGCGACGCAAGTCTTGTTGGTAGATGGTCGATCGGATCAGAGCCATCTCTCTTTCTTCCTCTAAAAGGTCGACTGCGTCCTACCGCGCTTGCTCAGCTTCTGCTTCATTGTAGAGTTCAACTCGAGGAGCATTGTGGAGAAGATCACTCGGCAAGACTGCCTCAGCTCCGTAGACCAAGAAGAATGGAGTTCTTCCGGTCGACCGATTAGGTGTGGTCCGCAGTCCCCAAAGCACCGAGGGAAGTTCGTCGACCCACGCTCCAGCCGCATGCTTGAGATCATGCATCAGTCGGGGTTTCAATCCTTTGAGGATCAGGCCATTGGCTCTCTCTGCTTGTCCATTCGACTGCGGATGGGCGACTGAAGCGTAGTCGACTTGTGTGCCTTGAGAGTTGCAGAAATCTCTGAATTCTTCCGAGTCAAAGTTCGACCCATTATCCGTAATGATGCTGTGTGGGACTCCATATCTGAATATCAGTTCCCTGATGAAGCTAACAGCAGTACCGGCGTCCAGGTTCTTGATTGGCTTAGCCTCAATCCACTTGGTGAACTTGTCGACTGCCACCAGTACATGCGTGAAGCCACTTCGACCTGTTCTCAAGGGACCGACCATGTCCAACCCCCATACTGCAAAAGGCCAGACGAGTGGGATGGTCTTCAGAGCTGACGCAGGCTTGTGTGACATATTTGAGTAGAACTGACATCCTTCGCACTTGTCCACTATTTCTTTTGCCATCTCATTCGCCTTTGGCCAGTAAAATCCGGCTCGGTATGCTTTGGCCACGATGGTCCGAGAGGACGCATGATGACCACAGGTCCCCGAGTGGATATCATTGAGAATGATTCGACCTTCCTCCGGCGTTATGCACTTTTGACCAACTCCAGTCGCGCTCTCTCTATACAACTGTCCTTTGATAACGGTAAAGGCCTTGGATCGACGGACGATCTGTCGAGCCTCTTTGTCATCCTCTGGGAGCTCTTTTCTCGGGATATACGCGATATAGGGAATTGTCCAGTCGGGTGTGACTACCAAGATCTCCATAACCAAGTCGACCACTGCTGGGACTTCTACCTCAGTTGGATCCGTGGCACTCTTGGGTTGTGGGGTTTCTTCAGTGAAAGGGTCTTCCTTAACTGACGGCGTATGAATATGTTCCAAAAACACGCCACTCGGAATGGCTTCTCTCTTGGAACCTATCTTTGCTAGATCATCAGCTGCTTGATTTTTCAGTCGGGGTATATGATGGAGCTCTAACCCCTCAAACTTCTTTTCCAGCTTCCTCACTGCATTGCAGTATCCAATCATGGCTGGGCTTCTCACGTCCCACTCCTTCATCACTTGGTTGACCACTAAATCTGAATCGCCATAGACCATCAGGCGACGGACGCCGAGTGAAATGGCCATGCGCAATCCGTATAAGAGGGCCTCATACTCTGCCTCATTGTTGGAGGAATCAAAGTGAATCTGGAGCACATATCTGAGCTTATCTCCTCTGGGGGAAACCAGGACAACCCCAGCACTGGAACCATTCAGCATCTTAGAGCCATCAAAGAACATGGTCCAATGCTCCGAGTGAACCTCAGTCGGCTGCTGTTGTTCAATCCACTCGGCGAGGAAATCAGCTATTGTCTGGGACTTAATGGCTTTCTTTGCCTCGAACTTGATATCAAGGGGAAGAAGTTCAATCGCCCACTTGGCCACTCGACCAGTTGCATCTCTGTTATGCAAAATCTCTGAAAGTGGAGCATCGCTGACGACTGTGATGGAATGATCAGAGAAATAATGAGCAACCTTCTTCGTGGTCATGTATATTCCATACACAAGCTTCTGATAATGAGGGTATCTCTGCTTGGATGGAGTCAAGACTTCAGACAAATAATACACTGGGCGCTGAACTTTGAAGGCTTTTCCTTCTTCTTCCCGCTCGACCGTAAGCACTGTACTGACGACTTGTCCTGTGGCTGCGATATAAAGCAATAGAGGCTCTTTGCTGATTGGAGCAGCAAGCACCAGCTGGGTGGAGAGCAGAGCTTTTAGCTCGGCAAACGCTGCATCAGCTTCTGGAGTCCACTCGAACTTGTCTGCCTTCTTCATCAGTCGGTAAAGAGGCAATGCCTTTTCACCGAGTCGTGAGATGAATCGACTTAATGCGGCCAAGCATCCAGTAAGCTTCTGGACATCGTGCACTCGCACAGGGTGTTTCATTCGGAGAATAGTGCCGATCTTCTCTGGATTAGCATCGATCCCTCGCTCAGAAACGAGAAAACCGAGTAACTTGCCACCAGGAACTCCGAATGTGCACTTTGATGGATTGAGCTTGATATCATACCATCTGAGGTTGGCAAATGTTTCGGCGAGGTCAGTGAGCAGGTCGGAACCTTTTCGTGACTTGACGACGATATCATCCATATACGCTTCCACATTCCGACTGATTTGAGTGAGCAGACACTTCTGAATCATTCGCATAAATGTGTCTCCGGCATTCTTGAGGCCAAATGGCATGGTGATATAGCAGAAGCACCCGAATGGAGTGATGAAAGCTGTTTTTATCTCATCGGGTCCATACAGACGGATCTGATGGTACCCGGAATAGGCGTCTAGAAAAGACAATCTCTCGCACCCCGCGGTCGAGTCAACAATTTGATCAATGCGAGGTAGAGGAAAATGATCTTTCGGGCAGGCCCGATTGATGTGCTTGAAATCAATGCACATTCGGAGCGATTTGTCCTTCTTAGGAACCATGACGACATTAGTGAGCCACTCGGAGTGGTATATCTCTCGGATAAATCCTGCCGCCAACAGTCGAGCCACTTCTTCACCAATAGCCTTTCTCTTCTGGACGGCGGACCGCCGAAGATGCTCTTTAACTGGTTTTGCTGATGAGTCGACTCTAAGGCGATGCTCAGCCAGTCCCCTGGGAACACCAGGCATGTCAGCTGGCTTCCATGCAAAAATGTCCTAGTTCTCACGGAGGAACTGGATGAGCGCTTCTTCCTATTTCAGGTCGAGTGTTGTGGAGATGTGGGTCGGGGCTGCATTGGGATCGGTCGGGTGAATGTGGACAGGCTTCGTCTCACCGGACGACTCAAATGCAGATTCTGTGGCGGGCTTCTTGGACCGCAGCAAATCACTCGGATCTGCGCTTTGTTTATATTCTTCAAACTCGACCGCTGTCACCTGGGAATCGGCAATCTTTGAGCCCTTCTGAAAGCACTCTTCTGCCTTTTTCCGATCACCGGTGACAGTGATCACTCCTTTGGGGCCGGGCATCTTCAGTTTGAGGTATACGTAACATGGTCGAGCCATGAACCGTGCGTAAGCTGGCCTCCCCAAAATGGCGTGGTACGCACTCTGAAAATCCACGACCTCAAACGTCAACTTCTCTTTGCGAAAATGTTTTGAATCACCAAACACCACGTCCAGAGCTATTTGGCCGAGTGACTCGGCTTTCTTCCCGGGTATAACTCCATGAAAGCTCATGTTACTGGTGCTCAGTCGGGACATCGGAATGCCCATTCTTTTCAGTGTGTCTGCATACAACAAGTTTAGCCCACTACCACCGTCCACCAGCACTTTCGTCAGTCGAGTGCCTTCGACAACTGGATCGACCACCAAAGCTTGCCTCCCAGGGGTGGCAATATGAGTCGGGTGATCAGATTGGTCGAATGTGATGGGTGTTTGGGACCATCTCAGATAATTTGGTTTTGCTGGGGCAACCATGTTCACCTCACGATTAATGACCTTCAGTCGGCTCTTGCTTTCCACATCTGCGAAGATCATCAGAGTGGAGTTGACATGCGGATATCCTTCCTCACTGTCCTCCTTGTCTTCGGCCTTGTCCGACTCCTTTTCCTTGTCCTTAGACTGTTTTCCTTGAAACTGCTGGATTAGGAGTCGACATTGGCGAGTGGTATGTTTTGGGTAAATGATATTGCCCTCTTCATCTTTCTTCGTGTGGATGTGACACGGCATATCCATCACGTCATTCCCTTCTTTATCCTTCACCTTCTTAGGGTTCCAGGATCCTTTTGGTTTCCCTTTGAACTTTCCCCGAGTCACGGCCAGAGCCTCTCCAGGAGCTGCTAGTTCAGCCTTCCGCTTCTGTTTCTGACTGGTGTTTCCCTTCTCCAAATGACTTGGCTTGTACTTGCCGCTTCGGAGTCGGCCTTCTTCTTCGCCGTTGGCGTACTTGGTAGCAATCTCCATCATCCGACTCAGGGTCATGTCCCCGGTTCGACCAAATTTCAAACTCAATTCTCTGTTCTTGACACCATCCTTGAAGGCGCAAACTGCCTGATGATCAGACACGTTCTCCACGGTATGATGCAAAGTGATCCATCTCTGAATATACTCTTTGAGAGTCTCATTCGTCTTCTACACACAGACTTGCAGCTCCATCAATCCAGTTGGTCGCTTGCAAGTTCCTTCAAACGTTCTGACGAACACTCGGGACAGATCTTCCCAAGCGTAAATGCTGCTAGGAGGTAACTGATTCAACCACGCTCTGGCAGAACCTTCCAACATGAGGGGTAAATGCTTCATGGCCACCTCGTCATTCCCACCACCAATCTGAACCGCCACTCGGTAGTCCTCAAGCCAAGTTTCAGGCTTAGACTCACCAGTGAACTTGCTGACTCCTGTTGCCAACCTGAAATTGGGGGGATCACTGCGGCTCTGATAGCCCTGTTGAAACACTCTGGACCAGAAACATGCACTCGACTGCTCGTGGGCGCATCTCTGTCGGGCCCACCCCGATGGGCTCTGTTCCGGTCGACCAAGCCTTGCACGATAATAGATCGCGCGTCGAAGCCTGGTTCCCTGGGGTCGACTGGAACTCTTCGCCCCACACTGAGCTGACGCCTGTCATCTTGCTGCCGAGGAGCGTAAGACCCACCCCTCGGAGGGGAAGTGGGCACTCGACGCCTATCATCTCGGTCGTGTCGGTCTCCGTACTGGTCTCGCCGATTCTCGCGTCCTTCACGCCGCGGAGGCGATCTGGGACTATGAGCCGACTGAACCGTATTCGCAGCGACGGATCGACTGTGAATTCTGTTGCGCGACTACGACACGGCTGAATTCTAGTCCCCTGCTGCCCGGAGCAAATCCCTAATCTGCATCAATCCTCTGCCAGCTTCCGACTGAGAGGGCTGGATGGACTCTGCTATACGAGTCACAGCTGCTAAATTCTGGATTGGGGTTCGATATACCTGAGTCGGCGGGAAGAGTTGACGTCGATTGGCGTCAGGAACTCGTTGCCGCACTCGCTCGTCGAGTGCTCACTGAAGGTTCTCCAAACGAGCGCGTTCAGCCAGATTGGCCAAACGTGCCTCCTCCAAGGCGCGAGCCTCGGGGGTTTCTCCTGCGATGGGAGTGTGCAGAGCATCCATGTTCCTGCGGCGAAGCTCTTCCCTCTGCAGAGAGTCGAGTGGCTTGGGCTGGTACTCTTCGTGGTCCCACACGGGGTCGCCTCCGCCGCCTGCCCCGCCCTCATGGGCGAAGCCAGGAGGGCTGCGGGGTCCATTGACCATCAGGATTTCCGCCGCCGGATCACTGCTATCGCACTTGGATGCAGTCTCTACGGAGCCAGTCGAGAGATCGAACAGGCCGTAGAGAGATTCGTCGGGCTCGATTGCTGCAACTTGGGCGGTGGCCATCTGGCGAGCCACCGCGTGCTTCACCCACTGCTGGAGCCTCGACTGACCAGAGCGCTTGCGCTGGTGGGAGACCGGAAGGGTGACCGATAGGGGAGTCGACCGATAGGGGGTCGACGGTTGTCGCAGCAGAACGCCGCGGACACATGCGCGAAAATGCATTGCACCGCGGACGGGGAGCGCATCAACGTCGAGTGGAGGCTCCTGGAGCCAGGCGGAGTCGTCGGCGACGAAGGTGAGAGCGCCGAGACGGATCTCGCGACCCTCGACCAAAACTCCAGCAGTCATCATGATGAATATACTCGGAAGAATCGCAACTTCTCCAAAAAATCGCTAAAACACCGGCCCCACAGCGGGCGCCAACTGTCGTGGTTCTAAGTCTGACAGTAGAGTGGGGGGTAGGTATGGAGAGGCAAGGTCCTAGCTATGAAGAAGTTGTAAACACAAGCGATGTACGAGTTCAGGCCCTTCTCGGAGGAAGTAAAAGCCCTACGTCTCGGAGCCCGGAGGCGGTCGAGTGGATTATGTGTATATGAGTTACAGGGGTGCGAACCCTTCTGCCTGTGGAGGGGGTGGCTTATATAGAGTGCGCCAGGACCCCTGCCAGCCCACGTAATGAAGGGTTTAAAGTACATTAAGTCCGGGGCGTTACTGGTAACGCCCCACATAAAGTGTCTTAATTATCATAAAGTCTACTTAATTACAGACCATTGCAGTGTAGAGTGCTTCTTGACCTTCTGGTGGTCGAGTGAGTCTTCATGGTCGAGTCCTTCAAGTCAGTCGAGTGGACTCCTCGTAGGTCGACTGGAAGGTGATCTATTCTAAGGGTGTCCTTGGGTAGGGTACTTAGATCAGGTCTATGACCCTACCCTAGGTACATGAATCCATCAAGGGAGGGTAGAGAGAGGGGGGGAGATAGGGGTAGAGTGCTGGAGGGGTGGTGGAGTTGCTTCTCGAAGATGGTGGGAGAGGCCTACTAGACAAACACTGAGGGTAGAACTGCAATATTATCAAGAAGAGTGGGGATGTGTTTCTGTGTGTACGTGTGCGTGATAGATGTGTCGGAAGGCATGCATGGATGATGAAGGGGGGCCATGTGTTTGGTAAGCAGACCTAACTAGATCGGTAGATCAATTCTTGTGTGTCGGAGGAAGGGAGAGACATAACTAATGAGGTGGATCGATGGACGCGTGGGGAAAACAAGTTATAACGACCTAGCTAGCTATATGTATAGCGGGAGATCGGTCGGTGTACATCCATTTGTTAGAGGTAAATAAGGCCCAGAGAGACGGATAGACAGAGAGAATGGAGCTAGGAGGTGGTGCGAGAGGCCTACTAGCTAGATAGGGGGAGGAGTGTGCGATTGTGAGATCGATGAAAAGAGGGGCGAGAGTTTACATGTGTGTGGGACCGTATGAGATACATGAGGCATGGACAGAGAATGGAGGAGATGGAAGTTGCGTGTGTATGTGGTAGGCGGACATCGTTGGAGATGTTTATCGATCAGTGTGCGTTGGAAAGGAGTTGTGGAGACCGTGGGAGAACGACCTAAAGAAAAAAAATGAATGTGCGCAATGGATAGAATGCTGAGGGAGGGGGAGGGCGAGGAGGGTGTGTGCATGCACGAGAGAAATTTAGTGCTAGCTACAAAGGTTAGAGGATTGTGTGGGTGTAAGAGACTAACAAAGATCATAATTCGATATGAAAGTGGATTAATATATTTGAATAGGAGATCATAGTGTTATAAACATATGAATGCATGAATATGGCGGTGATACGCATGGTGTGGTTTTGGACATGTCATACCATAATGTGATAACGCGTGGCGTTTGGACTCACAGCTAAATACTGAACAATCTAAACCATACTATACATCGAACAATCTCACATTTTATTTGAATTTGTGATAATGTGTGGCGTTTGCAGTTCACAACTAAATATCGAACAATCTAAACCATACTATATACCAAAAAATCTCACATTTTATTTGAATTTGTGATAATGTGTGGCGTTTGCGACTCACATCTAAATAGTTGTAGGCGTAGGGGGCACCATACATTATGTGATAAACACATTATACATATGAGACATGGTTTAGATTATGAAGATCTAGCTAGAGCTTGAAATGTACTGTGATTTGAAATCAACATAAATTTGTAAAAAATCAAATTCGAGTTCATATAGTACACATAGTTCATATCTAACTCGACAGTAATCATGTGGTGTGATGTGAAGATAATATGTAAATGATGGTTTAACTTGACAATAATGATGATTGTAGATCTTATTAAAATATAGAAACAAATTCAAATGGTTTAACTTGACAACAAACATGATTTTAGATCTTATTTAAATAGAGAAACGAATTCAAATTCAGTTCATATTGAGTAGCAGGTTGCATGCATTCTACATGTAGTGAAATATTCTAATTGAACATAACATGGATTCATAGTTTTGAATGGCATTTGTAGTGCAAATTGATTTGGTACAGTACACAGGACTAGACTATCTTGTGTGGTGCGAATTGATTTATTTATTATCATCGAGGGAAGTGCGAATTGATTTGGTACAGTACATGTTCGGCTTGTCCGGAAATTTCAACCCGCGCCTTGTTACCCCAAAATTTTAAAATATATCTTTGTCTGGTTGTGCTCCGAAAACTCCCTCCATCTCAACCCGCGCCTTGCTATCCCAAAATTACAATGCGGGCAAAAACTCCCACCTCCTGTGAGATCCCAACACATGAAATGCCCGTTGATATGTCTCCAATGTATCTATATTTTTTGATTATTCCATGCTATTTTATTATCAATCTTGGATCTTTTATAATCATTATATAGTCATTTTATATCATTTTTTGGTACTAACCTATTGACATAGTGCCAAGTGCCAGTTGCTATTTTCTGCATGTTTTTTACATAGCAGGAAATCAATATCAGAAGGAGTCCAAATGCCACGCCAATTTACGATGATTTTTTATGTGCTAGAAGGAACACGACGGGCCCTGGTTGCACCCAGGGGGAGTCCCGAGGAGGGGACAACCCACCAGGGCACGCCAGGAGGCCCAGGCACGCCCAGGTGGGTTGCGCCCTCCTCGGGTGCCCCCTGGACTGACTCTTTGCTCTATAAATACCCCAATATTCTAGAAACCTTAGGGAGGTCGACGAAATTTCATCCAGCCGCCACAGAGTCTAGAACCACGAGATCCAATCTAGACACCATCACGGAGGGGTTCACCACTTCCATTGGTGCCTCTCCGATGAAGTGTGAGTAGTTCTTTGAAGACCATTGGGTCCGTAGTTAGTAGCTAGATGGCTTCCTCTCTCTCTCTCTCTCTTGATTATCAATACAATGGTCTCTCGGAGATCCATATGACGTAAGTCCTTTTTGCGGTGTGTTTGTTGGGATCTGATGAACTTCGAGTTTATGATCAGTTATATCTTTTTATATCCATGAAAGTTATTTGAGTTCTTTGATCTCTTATATGCGTGATCTCTTATAGCCTCGTATTTCTTCTCCGATATTTGGGTTTTGTTTGGCCAACTTGATCTATTTATCTTGCAATGGGATGAGGTGCCCGGTAGTGGGTTCGATCTTACGGTTCTTGATCCCAGTGACAGAAAGGGAACCGATACGTATGTATCGTTGCTACTAAGGATAAAAAGACGGGATCCATATCTACCACAATAGATAAACGGATCTTGTCTACATCATGTCATCGTTCTTATTGCATTACTCCGTTTTTCCATGAACTTAATACACTAGATGCATGCTGGATAGTGGTCGATGTGTGGAGTAATAGTAGTAGATGCAGGCAAGAGTCGGTCTACTAATCTTGGACGTGATGCCTATGTTATGATCATTGCCTGGATATCGTCATGATTATTTGAAGTTCCATCAATTGCCCAATAGTAATTTGTTCACCCACCGTTTGCTATTTTTCTCGAGAGAAGCCACTAGTGAAACCTACGGCCCCAGGGTCTTCTTTCTCACATATTTGCCTTGCGATCTACCTTTTTCCTTGCGTTTATTTTCAGATCTATTAAACCAAAAAATACAAAAATACCTTGCTGCAATTTATTTGTTCCGCGATTATTTATCCTATCTACAAATTTATCTCACTTCCTTTGCCTATCTTGAGGTGCCGTACCCCGAAAGGGATTGACAACCCCTTTAACACGTCGGGTTGCAAGGTGTTGCTCTTTGTGTGCAGTGGCTGTTTACGTTGTGTTGCTTGGTTCTCCTACTAGTTCGATAGCCTTGGTTTCATATCTGAGGGAAATACCTACCACCGCTATGCTGCATCATCCCTTCCTCTTTGGGGAAAAACTGACGTAGCTTCAAGCGACATCAAAAGGAATTTTGGCGCCGTTGCCAGGGAGGTTCTTCAACATAACCAGGTTCCTAATCACAAATCTCATCTCCTTACAATTTACATTATTTGCCTCTCGTTTTCCTATCCCCCACTTCACAAAAATTTGTCGTTTTATTCGCCCTCTTTTTTGTTTGTCGTTTTCTCGTCGGATCTCTTCTTTGCTTGCATGCAATGTGTCTTATATTTGCTTGCATCTTTGCTTGCTAAATATCTCTTGATATGGATCCTCATCCAATTGCTAATCTAATTGCTAATCTTTTTAAGAGATCCAATTATCATGAACAAATTGCTAGTGATTTGAGTACACTAGATTATCTTTATGAAGTTTTGCTTGAGATTCGTGAATCTAAAAATTGTGATGAAGAAATTTATGAAGTGACTCATGATAGCTCTTTGAATGAAAAGCTTGATTGCAATGATTTTACTATAAATTATATTAATGTCAATTGTGCTAATAATATGCAAAACCCCAAGCTTTGGGATGCTAATTTTGCTATGTCCACTACTTATTGCAATGATCATGATTGGGGTGATTCTTCTTATGATCTTGAAAATTTATTTAAGCCCTGTGATGTATATGAGATTGATAATAGTGTTTTCAATAATATTGAAAGTAGGTTTGGAAGAGTATCAACTTTAGATCCCATTACTTTGGAGAATGTTCAGTATTATGAAATTTTTGATAAATGTGGGTTTCGAGAGGTCATGACTTTAGTTAATGTTAATCCCACTATTTTGGAAGAGTGTCAACTTTGCATGCATGTGGATCATGTATAAAATATGTTATGTGGTAGCTATATTGTTGAATTTGAATATGATCCCACATATAATTATTATGATAGAGGGAAATATGGTTGTGGAAATCCTCATGTCACTAAGTTACTTCTCTTCATGTTGAGATTGCTATTGTTTCTTTCTTCTTCCTTGCATATGCTAGATCTTGCTTGTCTTGATAATTTGTTTTCCTATAAAATTCCTATGCATAGGAAGTATGTTAGACTTAAATTTTCTTTGCCATATGCTACATGATGCTCTATTCGTATTTCAATTACTATCTTTTATGTGAGCATCATTAAAATATTATGCCTAGCTAAGGGCGTAAAACTATAGCGCTTGTTGTGAGGCAACCCAATGAATAAAATTTATTTTTGCTTTTTGCTTTAAGTTCTTGAGTGTTAGAAAAATTATTCTACTGTTATTATTTTGTTTTTTGTGTTTTAATTAGTGTTTGTTCCAAGTAAAGCCTTTAGGATCTTCTGGGATGATAGTTGTTTGATCTTGCTGAAAAAGACAGAAACTTTGCACTCACGAAAATAATTATCATAAATCACAGAAAATATATTTTTCCCTGATTCTTTATGCAGAATATTAGTATACAAATTATTCTGATCCTCCTAATTTGGTAGAATTTTTGGAGTTACAGAAGTATTCGAAAGTTCCAGATTACTATAGACTGTTCTGTTTTGACAGATTCTATTTTCTTTGTGTTGTGTGCTTATTTTGATTGCTCTATGGTTTTCTTTGATGAGTTTTTGCCATAGAAAAGTTGGAATACAGTAGATATAATACAAAAACAAAATAAGAATTGGTTTGACACAGCACTTGTAGTAGTCGTTTGCTTTCTTTTACTAACGGATCTCACAAGGGTTTTGTTGAGTTTTGTGTGGTTGAAGTTTTCAAGTTTTGGGTTATCTTATGATGGATGAAAGAAGGATAGAAGAGCCTAATCTTGGGGATGCCCCAGCATACCAAACTATTATCCAAGAATGATAAACCGACTAAGCTTGGGGATTCCCCCGAGTGGCATCCCCTCTTTCTTCTAACGACCATCAGTATTTTACTCAAGACTATATTTTTATTCGTCACATGGTATGTGTTTTGCTTGGAGCGTCTTGTATGATATGTGTATTTGCTTGTTTTATTCTTTGTTTTAAGTCATCAAACCTTGCTAGACACACCTATTTGAGAGAGCCAAAATTATGCCATGACTTGTTAGAATTGCTCTCTGTGCTTCACTTAAATTTTTATGAGCAATGGACTTGCTCTAATGCTTCACTTATATCTTTTATAGCACGGTGTGCTTAGTATTTTTGAAGAAATGCTATCTTGCTTCACTTAGATTTATTTGAGAGTTAGTAAAATTTTGAAGAAATTCTCTCTTGCTTCACTTAAATTATTTTGAGAGAAATAAAATATGTTATGCTCATGATCTTCACTTATATTTGTTTGAGCTTATGAAAAGCAACACATGAAAATTAGTCCCAAAGTGATAGATATCCAAGAAGGATAAAGAAAGAAAAAAATGTCATGAATATCATTGGACAAAATAAACTTGATTCTTAGTAATAGTTTTGAGATATGATGATATGATATGTGAGTTATGTTGATGAGTAATTGTGCTCCAGTAAGAATATTGGTGTTAAGGCTTGTGATTCCCTATGCATGCACGAAAGTCAATAATCATGCAATGAAAATTATATCCTACTTGTGGTGCATTATTCGGTTAATTATGCTTAGTGCTTGCTTATGAGATTATTCGTTTCTTGGTTAGTCGCTTCTCAATCTTTTTGCCAGCCTTCATCTTGCACCAAGTATGACCTCTACTTGTGCATCCAAAATCCTTTAAACCAGTTTTGCCACATGAGTCCACTATATCTACCTATATGCGGTATTCTTTTGCTGTTCTAAGGAAATTTGTATGTGCCATCTCTAATTTTCAAAATGAGCTTCTCTTTTGTGTGTTTGTTTCGCTCGCGGAACGGTAACGGGTAGCTAATATTTTCCATGCTAGATGTGTTATTCTCAAGATGAGTGTTTATTCACTCGTCATTGCACGAGAGTAAGGCAAAGGTATTAGGGATGCCTAGTCCCTAAATGCAAAAATGAATTTACTTTATGTTGTTAAATAATAAATTCCTTGGAAAGTGTAGGTATGGAGGGCACCTGTGGATACGGCTAGCCATGGAAAGTGAAAGTTATGGTGGAAAAAGGAATAAACTTTATTTTTTGTTTGGGAACCGCCTATGATATATCTAGCATGGAAAGTGTTGGGATGCTCCAAGTCATTTTCGTTGTAGGGATCGATACACCTCCCAAAAATGTTTTTATCTCCATTTTTTTTGCTTTGAGCTCTGGCACCTCTACAAATCACTAATTCCCTCTGCAAAGAGCCTTTCTTTTACTTATGCAATTTTTATTTTTGAATTTGAGTCTCCATCCCCTCTTATAAAAACACCAACTAGGGGGCAATATGATCGTACTTAAGTATTAGGTGTAGCTAATATTTGAGTGTGTTTCATGAATGGATCAATGTTTGAGCGTGATGGGCTAGGGATAACTTGTTTTAGCATTCATATTTTGAAAGACATGGTTGCTTGTTGATATGCTTGAGTATCTAAATCATTATGTCAAAACTAGACTATTGCTTTGAATCACATAAAATTCCAAATGTCCATGCTATTAAGAAAAGCATATGATATGACATGATAAACAGCACTCCACATCAAAAAAATATGGTTTATCACTTACCAACTCGAGGCCGAGGAGGAGTTAAGCTTGGGGATGCTAATACATCTCCAACGTATCTATAATTTTTGATTATTCCATGATGTTTTATTATCAATCTTGGATGTTTTATAATCGTTATATAGTCATTTTATATCATTTTTTGGTACTAACCTATTGACATAGTGCCAAGTGCTAGTTGATGTTTTCTACATGTTTTTTACATCACAGGAAATCAATATCAGAAGGAGTCCAAATGCCACGCCAATTTATGATGATTTTTTATGGGCCATAAGGAACACAACGGGCCCTGGTTGCACCTGGGGGGAGTCCCGAGGAGGGGACAACCCACCAGGACGCGCCAGGAGGCCCAGACGCGCCCATGTGGGTTGTGCCCACCTCGGGTGCCCCCTGGATTGACTCTTTGCTCTAGAAATACCCCAGTATTCCAGAAACCCTAGGGGATTCGATGAAATTTTCATCCAGCCACCGCAGAGTCCAGAACCACGAGATCCAATCTAGACACCATCATGGAGGGGTTCACCACTTCCATTGGTGCCTCCCCGATGATGCGTGAGTAGTTCTTTGTAGACCTTCGGGTCCGTAGTTAGTAGCTAGATGGCTTCCTCTCTCTGTCTTGATTATCAATACAATGGTCTCTTGGAGATACATACAATGTAAGTCCTTTTTGCGGTGTGTTTGTTGGGATCTGATGAACTTCGAGTTTATGATCACTTATATCTTTTTATATCCATGAAAGTTATTTGAGTTCTTTGATCTCTTATATGTGTGATCTCTTATAGCCTTGTATTTATTCTCCGATATTTGGGTTTTGTTTGGCCAACTTGATCTATTTATCTTGCAATGGGAAGAGGTGCCCGATAGTGGGTTCGATCTTACGGTGCTTGATCCCAGTGACAGAAAGGGAACCGACATGTATGTATCATTGCTACTAAAGATAAAAACATGGGATCCATATCTGCCGCAATAGATAAACGGATCTTGTCTACATCATGTTATCGTTCTTATTGCATTACTCTGTTTTTCCATGAACTTAATACACTAGATGCATGATGGATAGCGGTCTATGTGTGGAGTAATAGTAGTAGATGCAGGCAGGAGTCGGTCTACTAATCTTGGACGTGAAGCCTATGTAATGATCATTGCCTGGATATCTTTGTGATTATTTGAAGTTCTATCTATTGCCCAACAGTAATTTGTTCACCCACTGTTTGCTATTTTTCTCGAGAGAAGCCACTAGTGAAACCTACAGCCCGTGGGTCTTCTTTCTCACATATTTGCCTTGCGATCTGCTTTTTTCCTTGCGTTTATTTTCAGGTCTTTTAAACCAAAAAATACAAAAATATCTTGCTGCAATTTATTTGTTCCGCGATCTATTTATCCTATCTTCAAATTTACCTCATTTCCTTTGCCTATCTTGAGGCGCCGTACCCCGAAAGGGATTGACAACCCCTTTATCACGTCGGGTTGCGAGGTGTTGTTCTTTGTGTGCAGGGGCTGTTTACGTTGTGTTCCTTGGTTCTCCTACTAGTTCGATAACCTTGGTTTCATATCTGAGGGAAATACCTACCACCGTTGTGCTGCATCATCCCTTCCTCTTTGGGGAAAAACCAACCTAGCTTCAAGCGACATCACCCGTGATACCCCTGCACCGAAAGAACCGCCTAGCTCAAATCGGTGGGGGTACTTCCGTAACTTACCCCACATTTCAGACAAGCGCATTCCTAAGCCATGGTTCCCCCCTTGCATCCCATCCACCCACCCATTCAAACACTGAGGCCATGAAAACCCGTGAAGCCCCACACCCTCCTCTATCCGCCACCTAGCCGGAGCCTCTTCCCCGACGATGCCATCCACAGCAACACCTCGATGTCCCTCATCCACCGCACCGGATGAGCCACCCCATCCTCCACCTCCAAGGAGCTCCCCCAATGTTCCCCTCATCTTTCGCGCCACCTCCATTCCCACACCGCCGTCTTCACCTACACCACCGGAAGAGCAGCATCATCACCAATTCCTCGAATGAAGTTGAGGCCTAATCGGCACCATCAAAGAGGTTCTACACTAATCGCCGCATGTTCTTATTGATTCGATCTGACGGTGCTGCCGACGCTCGGTCCCGAGCCGACATGGCACGGCTCCATCCACGGCGGAGTCGCCGGCCACTTCCTCCACGGTGTCGCTCCCTCGGTGGCGACGTCCACATCAGTAGGATTTGTTGCTGCTTTGGCTCCCTCTCGCGCTGCTGCTCTGCTCTTGCTCTCGGTCCCCTGCCTGGTCTGCTCTTGCTCTTGCTCGTGCTGCTGCTCTCGCTCTTGATCTTGCTTGCATTGCTACTCTCGCTCTTACTCTTGCTTGCATTGCTGCTCTACTCTTGCGCGCGCAGCTGCTGCACGAGTAGCAGATCCTGCTCTCGCTCGAGCCCCTGCATCTGCTACCCGAGATGCTGCTACATGACCAGCCGCCCTGGCATTCGCACGCGCTGCTACTCCGGGCACTGCTGCTGCTACTGCTTTTCTGCTACTAGTGCGTTCAGTTTCAACAGGAAAATTCAGTTTTGACAGCAAAATTTAGTTTCGACACTTAAATTCAGTTTCGATGGTTAAATTTAGTTTTGATAGTTAAGTTCAGAGATGAGCGGCTGATGTATTTTACATCTAGCACTTTGTGGTTATGTATTTTACATCATCTATTGGAGATTCTATTAGAATTCCACTCAGGTTAACGTTGTCTCTCTTGTCCTGCTTCAGCATCGCCGCCGTACAACTCACCGGAGCTACTCCAACAACGAAACCCTCCATCACAGCGGAGCAGTACCCTCGGCTCCATCTCCAGACGCCTAAGATCTTCTTCCCCTCCCCCGACAGCCAAATCAGCCGTAGCATCCTCACCGAGCAACCCAATCACATTGAGATCAACATGGCTTCGCCAAAGAGGTTGTACACTTGTTGGATTGTTTTTTTACTCTACATGTTATATATATTGTCCACTGAGCACACATAGTAACATGAAATACGATTAGTTTCTCCTACTATATGACAAGCAATGAGGTACCAGGCAACTTAGCTATCAGTGATCGATTCTCTTGAACACCATCATTATTTATTTCTGTGCGTTTGAGCTGTGCATTTGTAGATGGGCCTGGGAGTTGAGCTAGTAGGGCAGTGGCCTGGGTCCAAAGTAGTAGAAATAGCACAAAAACATTTTTGTGTGTAGGCTTTTCCCTGTTCAAGCCTACCTACTAGAATTTCCAGTGGTTGAAAGGAAAAGTGAAGGAAAAACATAGGAATTTGGAAGTTTCCTATGGTACTACTATTAATGAATTTGATTCAAAGGAATGGAGCAAAGGAAAACTGTAGTATTTGTTCCTATAGTGTCTCTTTCAAAGAAAAACCGTAGGAATTTTAATATCCACTTGGCCCTCGTTTTTCAAATTCCTATTCGTGAAGAAAAAGACTAAGTGATAGTAGCATAATAGCATTATAACTGTACATTTTCTTGTGGTTTGACTTAATTTGGCCATGCTTCTTTGCATTCCTGTGACCTTCCAATTCTTGTGAACCAAACACCCAGATTGATAGAAATCCTGCGATTTTAAATTCTTTGGACATGCATTCCTATCCTACTATTGTGTATTTCCTATCCCTGCATTGTTAGAATCCTCCAATTCAAACAAGCCCTTATAGAATTACTTCTCTTATAAATAGTTGCCAAAGAAAACCTTGTGTGGTTTGTCCCGCTCCTGCTGCGCCATCGTTCACCCCAGCTCAGCTGATCCAACGACAAAAGGGTCCACCATAGCAGGGATCTGGCCTCCAGATTGTCTTTCACCGCCTCAGATCTTCTTCCCCATTGTCGGCAGCCACGACAACAGCATTACCATCATCAACCAAGCAGATGACCTCGAGGACTACACGAGTCCACAAGAGAGGTCGCACTCTTTCGTGTCTGCTTACGTTATGCATCGCTTAATATTGCATGCTACTTTATCGTCCTGTTCACCGATTAGACTTTGAGTCAGCTCCAAACTAATGCTCAAACTTGAGTTTTTAAATGGTTGTGGGGTACATATTGGGGCGCAATCAATAGTATCTACCTACTATCTGGTTAATCTCTGGTGTCTACTATGAGTTTCATGTTGGGTGGGAAACAAACAATAAAGTAGCCATTATCTATATTTTAACTGAAGCCATTATCTGTCTGCTATCATTGGTTTCGGGTCTATCCATAGGTTGCTACCATCACTCTGGATTTCTGCATGCACTCCTTACATAATCTCACTATGTTTTATTCCTATGCATGTTAGTTATTGTACACAATGGAACTGAACATGTAGAACAAAAGATACGAGCCTTCCATGGCAATAAAGTTTCACGCAGATGTCACTCCATGGTGGGCGCTGATAACCCACAAGTATAGGGGATCGGTTGTAGCCTCTTTCAATAAGTAAGAGTGTCGAACCCAACGAGGAGCTAAAGGTAGAACAAATATTCCCTCAAGTTCTATTGACCACCGATACAACTCTACGCACGCTTAATGTTCTCTTTACCTAGAACAAGTATGAAATTTGAAGTACTTTGTAGGTGTTGTAGGATAGGTTTGCAAGATAATAAAGAGCACGTAAATAAAATATAGGGGTTGTTTAGATAAAGAAACAACCAAGTAAGTTTTAGTAGAGAGCTTTTTGTCACAAGAAAGTTATTTGTCCATAGGCAATCGATAACTAGACTCGTAATCATTATTGCAATTTTATATGAGGGAGAGGCATAAGCTAACATACTTTCTCTACTTGGATCATATGCACTTATGTTTGGAACTCTAGAAAACATACGTAACTACTAAAGATCATTAAGGTAAAAATCAACCATAGCATTATAAGGTATCAAGTCCTCTTTATTCTCATACGCCATAACCCACATATCCGTGTTTGTGTTTCTTTCACTCACGCAACACAGACAATAAGCAAACCATGAACATATTGCAAACCCAACAACAGAGATCCCTCACGCTTGCGCGACACAGAGAGCACCATAGGACAACACAATAATAAAACATGCAACTCAAACCAATCACGATCATCAATCAACCCATAGGACAAAATGAATCTACTCAAACATCATAGGATAGCCATACATCATTGGGAAATAATATATAGCATTGGGCACCATGTTTAAGTAGAGATTACAATGGGTAGAAGATGTGTTCCACATCTGCATAGAGGGGGAGAGAGTTGGTGATGATGGCGGCGAAGTTGTTGGTGTAGATCGTCGTCACGATGATGGCCCCGGTGGCGTTCCGGCGCCACCGGGAGAGAGGGGGAGAGAGCCCCCCCTCCTTCTTCTTCTTTCTTGACCTTCCCCCTAGAAGGGAGAAGGGTTTCCCCTCTGGTCCATGGCCTCCATGGCGGTAGAGGGGCGGGATCCCCTCCCAGATTGGATCTCTCTCTGTTTGTTTCCTTTTGCTTCTGTGCTCCCAGATTCTGGCATTTCACCGTTTCTTAAATTCCCAGATATCCGTAACTCCGATTGGGCTGAAATTTAACACGATTTTTATATAGATATTAGCTTTCTTGCGGCCGAAGAAGGGCACCAACCGCCTTACATGGTGTCCACAACTGCCTTGTCGCCGCCTCGGGCATCGTCTCGCGTTGATTCTTTTTACCAAAAATCACATATATTCCAAAAAAATCTCTGTAAGTTTTTATCTCATTAGGACTCCGTTTGATATGGTTTTTCTGCAAAACAAAAAACATGCAACAAACAGGAATTGGCACTGGGCACTGGATCAATATGTTAATCCCAAAAATAGTATAAAAAGTTGCCAAAAGTATGTAAAAGTTGTAGAATATTGGCATGGAACAATCAAAAATTATAGATACGATGGATATGTATCAGCATCCCCAAGATTAATTCCTGCTCGTCCTCGAGTAGGTAAATGATAAAAAAGATAATTTTTGATGTGGAATGCTACCTAACATAATCTTGATCATATAATCTAATCGTGGCATGAATATTAAGACACGAGTGATTCAAAGCAATAGTATATCATTTGACATTAAGACAATAATACTTCAAGCATACTAATAGAGCAATCATGTCTTTTCAAAATAACGGCCAAAGAAAGTTTTCCCTACAAAATCATATGGTATGGCTATGCTCCACCTTCACCACACAAAGTATTTAAATCATGCACAACCCCAGTTTTAGCCAAGCAATTGTTTCATACTTTAGTATTCTCAAACTTTTTCAACTTTCACGCAATACATGAGCGTGAGCCATGGACATAACACTATAGGTGGACTAGAAGGTGGTTATGAGGAGGAGACAAAAAAGGAGAAAACCTCACATCAACTAGGCAAATTAATGGACTATGGAGATGCCCATCAATCAATATCGATGCAAGTGAGTAGGGATTGCCATGCAACTAATGGACTAGAGCTATAAGTGTGCGGAAGCTCAAACTAAAAACTAAGTGGGTATGCATCCAACTTGCTTTCTCATGAAGACCTCGGGCATTCGAGGAAGTCCATCATTGGAATATACAAGCTAAGTTCTATAATGAAAATTCCCACTAGTATTCGAAAGTGGCAATATAGGAGACTCTCTATCATGAGGATCATGGTGCTACTTTGAAGCACAAGTGTGAAAAAAGGATAGTAAGATTGTCCCTTCTCTCTTTTCTCTCATTTTTATTTGCTCTTTTTTATTTTATTTTTGTTTTTTTGGTGGGCTTCTTTGGCCTCTTTTATTTTTCATAAAGTCCGAAGACTCATACCAACTTGTGAGGGAATCATAGCTTCCATCATCCTTTTCTCACTGGGACAATGCTTTAATAATGATGATCATGACACTTTTATTTACTTACAACTCAATATTATAACTCGATATCTAGAACAAAGTATGACTCCATATGAATGCCTCCAGTGGTGTACCGGGATGTGCAATGATCTAGCCTAGCAATGGCATCAAAAAATGGAAAATCCATGAATGATGATCCGTGTGATAATAAACAGAAGTATGTGGAAGTTGCATGGTGATGTCTACTATGCAACCTTCTTCTTGTAGACGTTGTTGGGCCTCCAAGTGCAGAGGTTTGTAGGGCAGTAGAAAATTTCCCTCAAGTGGATGACCTAAGGTTTGTCAACCCGTGGGAGGCATAGGATGAAGATGGTCTCTCTCAAACAACCCTGCAACCAAATAACAAAGAGTATCTTGTGTCCCCAACACACCTAATACAATGGTAAATTGTATAGGTGCACTAGTACGGCAAAGAGATGGTGATACAAGTGCAATATGGATAGTAGATATGGGTTTTTATAATCTGAGAATATAAAAACAGCAAGGTAGCAAGTGGTAAAAGTGAGCGAAAACGGTATTGCAATGCATAGAAACAAGGCCTAGGGTTCATACTTTCACCAGTGCAAGTTCTCTCAACAATGACAACATAATTAGATCATTTAACAATCCCTCAACATGCAACAAAGAGTCACTCCAAAGTCACTAATAGAGGAGAACAAGCGAAGAGATTATTGTAGGGTACGAAACCACCTCAAACTTATTCTTTCTTTCTGATCGATCTGTTGGGCTATTCCTATAAGTGTCACAAACAGCCCTAGAGTTCGTACTAAAATAACACCTTAAGACACACATCAACCAAAACCCTAATGTCACCTAGATACTCTAATGTCACCACAAGTATCCGCGGGTTTGACTATACGATATGCATCACACAATCTCATATTCATCTATTCAAACCAACACAAAGAACTTCAAAGAGTGCCCCGAAGTTTCTACTGGAGAGTCAAGACGAAAACGTGTGCCAACCCCTATGCATAGATTCCCAAGGTCACAGAACTCGCAAGTTGATCACCAAAACATATATCAACTTGGAAAGGAAGGTGGAAATAGAGGAAATGTGGATTTTGGTAAGGGGGAGGGGCGAGGAGGTAGATATTTCCGCAGAAGCCAAATTTTTTGAATCGGTTCAGCAAAAAAACTGGCGCGCAAAGTGTCATCAGACACGGTCCCTTATTCAGAACTGTGTACGATATGTGAACATCACAAATGATTCAGATAGCTTAACCCATGTGTTATGAGTTTGAATGTCAAAAAAATTGGTTCCAATTTCCCTGGTTACAGTGCTCATCCACGTCATTGCATAATTTGGGTACACAAAGGAGACTACAGCACACCCACACTTCTTAATCGAGCAAGTTCAGCAATTAAACTGAGCTAGCTGGCCTAAACATTACTCTAACAAATTAAAGACTTGCGCTCTTAATTAAACAAAACAAAGAGTACTACTACAACTGGTGCTCATCGATCTCCGCCTCCTCCTCCATGTCCACCTCGCACCCGACGGTCTCCTGGGGAAGGGGCTCCATGGCATCCATCGCACCATACTCGGCAAGCATCTCACCATCCGTGTCCGCCATCTCTTTGGGCGGCCATGATCTGGGCATGGGCGCCCATGATCTGGGCTTTGGCGGGCTCCATCGTGGCAAGGTATGCTGCGCAGGAACGGACGGCTGCTCAAATGCTCTCGATGATTGCTAACTCCTGGGTCATGGGTTGTTGGCCGTTGTCGGAGAAGCTTATTTCGATTTGTGTGGTGACCGCCATGAGCTGGGCGTGGGCGGCCTGGACATGGTTGTGGGCGGCCTCCATCAGGGCTAAGGCCACCGCCGCGGAATAGACAGCTATTGTGCCGCTCTCGTCAGTTGCAATCCTCGAGGCAGATGTTGCTATCGCCGCCTGAGAAGCAACAATGACGTTTTGGATACATTGGTCGCCTGGTCGCGGATTGTGGTTGCCCTCACGAAGCTTGTTAGCACGCGCATGGCGGCTGCGGCCGCACTCTCACTGGAGTGGTCCGCCAAAGTTGCCCTCACGACACGGGTCCACATTCCCATCTTTCACCGGCGATGGTTGAACAACGAAATGATATTTGGGGAGCGAGCTAGTGTGCTTGACACGCCAGTTGTGGACTGTAGCCGATGCACCTTATCGCGTAAGCCATAGGCATACTATACATCGACAGTGATCTAGGATATTTTGTATTGCATCTCACACGGTTGGTGATAATAAACTATGTGGGATCTACTTGATTTTTCATCTTGATTTGAATTACATAATGGGGTCACAGCGGCAATGGACGGTGCTTGAATTGCTAGACCTTTTATCTGCAGTGAACATGCAACTATATGTGTGTCGTAAAATAATTGGAATTATTCAGGGTTCGTTTGGAAATTCTATACATTAAATTTGTTTTCTAGCCATTTCAGGTGCACAATTCAAAATTAAAGCACATGCTCTAGTCCATAACAACGGGTTGCAAAATCAAATGTTTGTCCTTGGTTGCAAGCTTAGGTCACATGCAAGAAATGAGAATGAATATCAAACACCTTGACATTGTCGCTCGGCCGCTAACATTGAGGTACATGCTTTTAAAATTCTTGTAAATTGAAAACTCGTCTAAAGTTCATGAAACTTGACATGATATCATGGACGGCAGCGACATGTCGTGGTAAAATATTGTCCCATTTGGGGCGGGTGTGGGTATAAGCTTCTCGCAAACCAAAGCTTCTCTCACAACAAGATTGATGGTTTCGGTAGGGTACGTGCCACCTTGGGGGACGAAATGATATATGTTGCCTCTTCTTACTTTCAAAATGTTTCTCGTGTCAACATAGAACAACACGAGTGTTGTGTCAATTTTTGGGATTTTTTGGGGTTCGCTTGGACATTTTTATACATTAACTGAGTTTTCTATGCATTCATGTGCATAATTCAAATTTGAACTACAGGCACATGCTTTAATGCATATAAATAAGTTGAAATTTCAAATCTGTGTCCTTGGTTGCATGCTTAGGTCCCATGCAAGAAATGAGAATGAATGTCAAACACCCTGCCACCGTCACTCGGCCGCAAACATTGAGATACCTAGTTTTAAAATTCTAGTAAATCCAAAACTCATCTGAAATTCATGAAACTTGGTATGCTATCATGGAGCGGCATCAACATGCGGTGGTAATTTTTTTGTCCCATTTGGGGCAGGTTTGGGGATATGCTTCTGACAAACCAGAGCTTCTCACAACAAGCATGATGGTTTCAGTAGGGACGTCCCACCTTTGGGGACAAAACGATATCCATTGCCTATTATTGCTTTCAAAAAATTTCTCGTGTCAACACAGAACAACAGGAGTGTTGTGTAAATTTTTGGGAATTTTCGGGGTTCGTTTGGACATTTTTATGCATTAATTGAGTTTTCAATGCATTTATGTGCATAATTCAAGAGCTACATGCACATGCTCTAATGCATATAAATTGGTTGAAGTTCAAATATGTGTCCTTGGTTGCATGCTTAGGTCCCATGCGGGAAATGGGAATGAATGGCAAACACCCTGCCACCGTCACTCGGCCGCAAACATTGAGATTCTTGGTTTTTAAATTCTAGTAAATCCAAAACTTGTCTGAAATTCATGAAACTTGGCATGCTATCATGGAGCAGCATCAACATGTCGTGGTAAGAAATTTTGTCCCATTTGGGGTAGGTTTGGGTATAAGCTTCTCACAAACTAGAGCTTCTCACAACAAGCCTGATGGTTTCGGTAGGGAATATCCCACCTTTCGGGACGAAATGATATCCGCTGCCTCTTATTGATTTCAATTTTTTTCCTAGTGTCAAAATAGAACAACAGGAGTGTTGTGTCACTTTTTGGGATTTTCGGGGTTCGTTTGGACATTTTTATGCATTAATTGAGTTTTCGATGCATTTATGTGCATAATTCAAATTTGAACTACATGCACATGCTCTAATGCATATAAATTGGTTGAAAATTCAAATATGTGTCCTTGGTTGCATGCTTAGGTCCCATGCAAGAAATGGGAAAGAATGTCAAACACCATGCCACCGTCACTCAGCCAAAAACATTGAGATTCTTGGTTTTTAAATTCTAGTAAATCCAAAACTCATTTGAAATTCATGAAACTTGGCACGCTATCATGGAGCGGCATCAACATGCAGTGGTAATTTTTTTGTCCCATTTGGGGCAGGTTTGGGTATGAGCTTCTCACAACAAGCCTGATGGTTTCAGTAGGGAACGTCCCACCTTTGCGGATGAAATGATATCCGCTGCCTCTTATTGCTTTCAAAAAATTTCTAGTGTCAATAGAGAACAACAGGAGTGTTGTGTTAAATTTTGGAATTTTTGGTGGTTCATTTGGACATTTTAATACATTAACTGGCTTTCTAGGCATTTTATGTGCATAATTCAAATTTAAACTACATGCACATGCTCCAGTGCATATAAATTGGTTAAAAATTCAAATATTTGTCCTTGGGTGCATGCTTAGGTCCCATGCAAGAAATGGGAATGAATTTCAAACACCAGGGCACTATTGATCACTGGCAAAATGTTGAGACACTTTGTTTTTAAATTTGAGCAAATCCAAAACTCATCTAAAATTCATGAAACTTGGCATGCTATCATGGAATGGCACCCGACATGTTGTGGTATTTTTCGTGTCCGTTTTGAGAGAAGAAGCACTCGATTAACAGCCAACAAAGGCATTTTGAAACAAATAGCTACCACTCTAACATCACAAATGTTTCTATAATTCAAATCATGTGCGTTATGTTAACCATT
Source organism: Triticum aestivum (assembly GCF_018294505.1). Classification (NCBI taxonomy): domain Eukaryota; kingdom Viridiplantae; phylum Streptophyta; class Magnoliopsida; order Poales; family Poaceae; genus Triticum; species Triticum aestivum. Next base: position 234,723,643 of record NC_057810.1, read on the forward strand.
CACGTGACGCCACGTGTCTTGGTTTTAATGGCTATAGGAGGTGTCGTACGGGCAGCTGCTTGACTGAACGGGAGTCGTGCGAGCGCGTTCCAGTGCACAGGCTGACTGAGAGGCATGCAAGTTGTCCTCCAATGCGCAGGCTCACCGAGAAGTGTGTGAGTTGTACGCTACGTAGGCTCACTGGGAAGCGAGCCCTTTGACTTCCATGGCCGCCCGCCTTACTCTCCATTAATGGCGCCCGAGTCGCTGCTTAATACAGGCGGCCTTACTGTTCGCCTCCCAATCCCCTCCCTCCCGTAGACCTCCACCAACGACATGGCACAGAAGGATCATCTGTCACTAGTCTTCAAGTTTGGTGAAGTCGACTCCGAGCCGGAGGAGATAGAAAATAAGGAGGAATGGGGCCTCATGGACATGGCCCAAAACAAGCTGGCCGCGGCGGTTGCTGCCGCCGCTCCCATCCCCGTGCCCGCGCCAACGACCATCCCCGTAGCATTGACAGGGTGGTCACCAAGCACTATCGTAGAGCTAGAAGCCACGGGCGTCAGCGAGGTCTCCGTGGACCCACGCGAGCTCGTGTACATGCCAGTGCCAGCGCCCGTGCCCGTGCGCGCCCCTCCACCCACCGCGGAGCCGGTCCTCGTGCATTTGGCTGCACCCACTGTGCCCGTGCCCATGCGTGCCCCCCCCCTCAGCAGCATGGGACGCCGCCGTCGACTGCTACCTGTCAGCGCTACCAGTTGTCATCCCCCGCGCCCCGCCCGTCGATCGCGCGACAACATCATGTTTGATTTACAAGTGAAGAACATTCTGTGTTGCCTTGAAGACTTCAACAATGGCGTACCGGAGGACGACAACGACAAGGAAGGCGCGGCACGCCGCCTCCGCCGCCGCCAGAAATAGTTTTTTTCTTGGCTTTAATACTGTATATCGATCATATGAATATAAATTCGCATTGTGACTAAATCAAATATATGGTTTGAGCGAACTTGCGTTTTTCTCTCTTAATGTACAGACTTATCAAATGATTTGTTTTTGAAAAAAACGTCAATGTTTTATAAATATAAAACACTCATCGTAAACGTTTTAGTTAGAACACCTGTATGCAAACCGACAGCTTCCCGAGGAAGCCAAGGGAAAATGGGCCGACCAGGATTTGTGCAGCTCTTGATTGCAAACATTTTAGATAGAACACCCGTATGCAAAGTGAGAGCAGGATTTGTGCACCTCTTAAACGCAAACGGTTGTTTTGGATGACCCGTGTGCAACCACTTACAAACAATTTGGTAAGATTTGCATCTGTCATATTGGGTATGTTGTCATTTGTCAAACTGGAAAGATTGACATTTGTTGATCTAGTAACATTGCCATTTGTCAACCTTGTAACACTGCGATTTATCAAAATATGCAGCTACAAATCACTAGCAGCATCTAATTTTTGCAACTAAAATTCAGTAATTAAGCATATATTTCATTCATAGATTAACTAGCCGTTCTTTATACAAACAGTTCAACTCGACAGCTAAACCGACCAAACTTTTCCCCAGTTGTTGCCAATGACATACTGAAATAGCTAGCTCTACTTTATATACTAGCTAATTTTAAGTACGTTGTACAGTTCCATCACATCTGTAGTCAGATGAACTGAACAAAATAGCCCTTAAATACTACTACTACAGAGGGGCTTTGTACTACTTCCGACAGCCTCTCCTCTGTCGAGTGTGCTCGGTAAGAAGCGGAGGAGGAGGAGCCTACCGACGAGCTGGACTACTGCAATACGGTGCCTGCCGCTGCTACACCTTCAGCGACGCTCACCTCGAACGCCCTTTGCCGCTCCAGACGACCCCTCTCAAAGCGGTGGTTCTCCTCTTAGATCTCATGATTCCTCGCCTCTGTGTCGGCATGTGCCATGGCCACGGTGGTGGTAAGGCTCTTTGCATGCTCGACGAGGCGCTCCTCCGCCTCCCGCAGGAAGTTGATGTAGCACGCAAGGTTGCTGCCACACGTGTGGGCCTCCACCTCCACCTCCCTTCTTTGGGCGACGGTGGCGAAGCGGGTGATGATCCCGGCGGTTGACATTGGGCTGGCGGCCACGGCGGCCGACATTGGGGTGGCGGCCACGACCACCACCTCCCGCCTTCGGGCCACGATGGCGGAGCGGGTGATGGCCAAGGGGGCGGCAGTGGGGTGGCAGCCACGACTGCCACCTCCCACCTTCGGGCCATGGTGGCAGAGCGGCCGATGGCCCTGGCTTTCGATGATGGTGTGGCAGCAACAGCTGCCGACGAGCAACGGTGGTCGAGCGTGTGGTGGGTGTTCCGCGCACACCCAACAGGGACGCCACGCCCACTACACTACGCCGGGGACTACACCGCCGCCGCGGTGTAGCCTCCCAGCTGGAGTTGTTGTCTGATAACGGCGGAGTGGCTGAGCGATCATGACGGACCGGTGCCATTGGTGATTGTGGGAGAAGCAGACGAGATAAGCTATAGGGGGAGGGGGAAATGCGACGCAGGACTCACCGGCTGTGAGGGTTTATAGCAGACCAGTAAGCATTGGGATTTTGGGGGATTTCACCGAGTGTGATGAGAAGCTTGCACGGGAACCTACGAGGTTGCGCAGGAACAGGCTCACCTATGATTCATTGGCACCACCGTTTGGCCAAAAGAACGCCCCTGCGCGCTGCGCTGATACGTCTCCAACGTATCTATAATTTTTGATTGCTCCATGCTACTTTATCTACTGTTTTAGGCAATATTGGGCTTTATTATCCACTTTTATATTATTTTTGGGACTAACCTATTAACCGGAGGCCCAGCCCAGATTTGTTGTTTTATGCCTATTTCAGTGTTTCGAGGAAAAGGAATATCAGACGGAGTCAAAACGGAATGAAATCAACTGGAGAAGTTAATTTTGGAAGGAAACCAATTTAGTGGGCTTGGAGTGCACGTCAGGGGATTCCCGGGCTGCCCACGAGGGTGGGGGGCGCGCCCCTCCCCCCTGGGCGCGCCCCCCTACCTCATGAGCACTCCGAGGGTCCACCGACGTACCCCATGCACCCATATATACCTACGTACCTTAAAACTTCCAGAATAGAAGATAGATCGGGAGTTCCGCCGCCGGAAGCCTCTGTAGCCACCAAAAACCAATCGGGACCCTGTTCCGACACCCTGCCGGAGGGGGATCCCATCACCGGTGGCCATCTTCATCATCCCGGCGCTATCCATGACGAGGAGGGAGTAGTTCACCCTCGGGGCTGAGGGTATGTACCAGTAGCTATGTGTTTCATCTCTCTCTCTCTCGTGTTCTCTCTCGTGTTCCATCTATGGCACGATCTTGATGTATCCCGAGCTTTTCTATTGTAGTTGGATCTTATGATGTTTCTCCCCCTCTACTCTCTTGTGATGAATTGAGTTTCCCCTTTTGAAGTTATCTTATTGGATTGAGTCTTTTATGAACACTTGATGTATGTCTTGCGTGGGATAACCGTGGTGACAATGGGTTATTCTATTGATCCACTTGATGTATGTTTTGGTGATCAACTTGCGGGTTTCATGACACTTGGGAACCTATGCATAGGGGTTGGCACATGTTCTTGACTCTCCGGTAGAAACTTTGGGGCACTCTTTGAAGTACTTTTATGTTGGTTGGATGAATCTGAGATTGTGTGATGCATATCGTATAATCATGCCCACGGATACTTGAGGTGACGATGGAGTATCTAGGTGACATTAGGGTTTTGGTTGATTTGTATCTTAAGGTGTTATTCTAGTATGAACTCTTTTATAGATCGATCCAAAAGAATAACTTTGTGGTGGTTTCGTACCCGACCATAATCTCTACGTTTGTTCTCCGCTATTAGTGTCTTTGGAGTGACTCTTTGTTGCATGTTGAGGGATTTTCATATGTTCTATCTATGTTATTATTGTTGAGAGAACTTACCCTAGTGAAAGTATGAACCCTAGGCCTTGTTTCCTATCATTGCAATACCGTTTACGCTCACTTTTACCGCTTGTTACCTTACTGTTTTTATTATTTCAGATTACAAAAACCTATATCTACCATCTATTTTGCACTCGTATCACCATCTCTTCGCCAAACTAGTGCACCTATACAATTTAACATTGTATTGGGTGTGTTGGGGACACAAGAGACTCTTTGTTATTTGGTTGCAGGGTTGCTTGAGAGAGACCATCTTCATCCTACGCCTCCTAGGATTGATAAACCTTAGGTCATCCACTTGAGGGAAATTTGCTACTGTCCTACAAACCTGTGCACTTGCAGGCCCAACAACGTCTACAAGAAGAAGGTTGTGTAGTAGACATCAACCTCTTTTCTGGCGACGTTGCCGGGGAGGCTAGGTAAAGGGTACTCACACTCCGTCACTAAGCTCTTTTCTGGCGAGGTGAGTGCTTGAAGGTATATCTTTAGATCTTGCAATCGAATCTTTTTGTTTCTTTTTTTATCACTAGTTTAGTTTATAAAAGAAATTTACAAAAAAATGGAGTTGAGTTTGTCTCATACGCTTCACCTTTTTAATATCTTTCGTGAGTATGATGGAAAGGATACTTGTGCTCAAGTGCTTGAAGAAGAAATCTATAGAATGTTTGGTACTAAATTTTTGAATGATGAGCATGATTGCAATGTTGTTAGTATGAATTCCTTGAATATCCATGATGCTAATGATATGCAAAGCCACAAGCTTGGGGAAGCTATGTTTGATGAAGATGATATTTTTTGTCCCCCAAGCTTTGATGAGCAAATTTACTATGATGAAAGCATGCCTCCTATTTATGATGATTATTGTGATGATACGTATGCTATAAAGAAGAAGTTTGCTTATGTGGAGAGTAGAAAATTTTCTGTGCTTGTAGATCATGAAAAGAATGCTTTAGGTGCTGGTTATATTGTTGAATTCATTCATGATGCTACTGAAAATTATTATGAGGGAGGAACATATGCTTGTAGGAATTGCAATAATGTCAAGTTTCCTCTCTTTGTGCTTAAATTCTTGAAGCTATGCTTGTTGTGCCATCCTATGCTAGTTGATTATTGTTCCCATAAGTTGTTTGCTCAGAAAATCCCTATGCATAGGAAGTGGGTTAGGCTTAAATGTGCTAGTCATATGCCTCATGATGCTCCCGTTATGTTTCAATTCTTATCTTTTATGTGAGCATCATTGTCATCATCATGCCTAGCTAAAAGGCATTAAAGAAAAGCGCTTGTTGGGAGACAACCCAATATTTATCCTTACTGTTTTTGTGTGTCCACATGATTATGCTACTGTATTAATCATGTTTTATAGCTTTTGTTTCGATAAAGTGCCAAGTAGAACCTTTGGGAAGACTTGGGTGAAGTTTATGTGATCTTGCTGTGAAAAACAGAAACTTTAGTGCTCACGAGATTAGCTGCCATGTTTTACTGGAGAATGATTTTAGGTTGATTCTTTTTGCAGATGATTAATAGACAAATTACTCAGGTCCAGCAATTTATTTCATAATTTTTCGGGTTCCAGAAGTATACGTTTTATACAGATTACTACAGACTGTTCTGTTTTTGACAGATTCTGTTTTCTATGTGTTGTTTGCTTATTTTGATGAATCTATGAGTAGTATTGGAGGGTATGAACCATAGATAAGTTGAAGTACAGTATATATTACACCAATATGAATTTAGAATGAGTTCATTACAGTACCTAAGTGGTGGTTTTATTTTCTTATACTAACGGAGCTTACGAGTTTTGTTTGAGTTTTGTGTGGTTGAAGTTTTCAAGTTTTGGGTAAAGATTCGATGGACTATGGAATAAGGAGTGGCAAGAGCCTAAGCTTGGGGATGCCCAAGGCACCCCAAGGTAATATTCAAGGACAACCAAGCAACCAAGCTTGGGGATGCCCCGGATGGCATCCCCTCTTTCGTCTTCGTTCATCGGTAACTTTACTTGGAGCTATATTTTTATTCGCCACATGATATGTGTTTTGCTTGGAGCGTCAATTTCTTTTTTTAGTTTTTGCTTGCTGTTAGTTAGAATTGTGTTTTGCCTCTTTATTTTCAATAAAAAAGTCAAGGATAGCCTTTGCCATGCTTATTTTGCTAGTATGCATGTTGCTGTTTGAAAACAGAAAGTTTACCGCTGTTGCAAAAATTCCCTAGAAAAGTCAGAGAATTGTCTAATGTTGAATCTTTTTTCATACTGAGCTCTGATAAATTTATTACAGTGGGAATTTTAGTTCATAATTTTTGGAGTCAGGGAAGTATTGATACTCTTGCATTCTTTACAGACTGTACTGTTTTGGCAGATTGCTGTTATGGTTGCATTGTTTGCATATGTTTGCTTGTTTAATGATTCTATTTGAGGATAGGAGTGTTAAATATACAGAGGCATTTAGTATTCAATGTTGAATAATAATGTTAGTGATTTGTTACAGAAGAAGATGATAAGGTTTTGCATTGGTTTATACTAACCTATCTCACGAGTTCTTGTTGAGTTTGTTGTGAATGAAGCTTTTGATAAAAAAAAGAGAAACCATGATATGAGAGGAATTAAGGAGACACAAAAGTTCAAGCTTGGGGATGCCCAAGGCACCCCAAGATAATATTTCAAGAAGTCTCAAGCATCTAGTCTTGAGGATGCCCCAGTAGGCATCCCACCTTTCTTCTTCAACAACTATCGGTTAGTATCGGTTGAGCCTAAGTTTTTGCTTCTTCACATGAGTTGTGCTATCCTTGCAATGTAGTTTTCTTTATCTTTGCTTGCTGTTTGAATAAGTATCAAGGTCTGAAATTCTTTAATGAGAGAGAGCCTTATACAAATTGGAATTTGCTAGAATACTCTATGTGCTTCACTTATATCTTTTGAGCGTGATAATTTTTGCTCTAGTACTTCACTTATATCTTTTAGAGCACGGTGGTGGATTTGTTTTAAAGAAACTATTGATCTCTCATGCTTCACTTAGATTATTTTGAGAGTCGTTAATAGCATGGTAATTTGCTTAATGTTAATATACTTGGTATTCAAGATATGTGAAACTTTCTTATGAGTGATTTGAATACTAAGATAAAGTTTGATGCTTGATGATTGTTTTGAGATATGGAGGTGATAATATCAAAGTCGTGCTATTTGGGTGATTATGAATTTAAAGAATGCTTGTGTTGAAGTTTGCAAGTCCCGTAGCATGCACGTATGGTTAAAGTTGTGTAAAAAATTTGAAACATGAAGTGTACCTGGCTTGTGCATCCTTATGAGTGGCGGTCGGGGACGAGCGATGGTCTTTTCCTACCAATCTATCCCCCTAGGAGCATGCGCGTAGTACTTGATTTTTGAGGACTTCTAAATTTTTGCAATAAGTATATGAGTTCTTTTGACTAATGTTGAGTCCATGGATTATACGCACTCTCACCTTTCCGCCTTTGCTGGCCTCTTCGGTACCGTGCATTGCCCTTTCTCACCTTGAGAGTTGGTGCAAACTTCGTCGGTGCATCCAAACCCTGTGATACGATACGCTCTATCACACATAAACCTCCTTATATCTTCCTCAAAACAGCCACCATACCTACCTATCATGGCATTTCCATAGCCATTCCAAGATATATTGCCATGCAACTTCCATCATCATCATCATGACATACATTACTTTTGTCATATTGCCATTGCATGAGCATGTAGTTGACATCGTATTTGTGGCAAAGCCACCATGCATTATTTTTCATACATGTCACTCTTGATTCATTGCACCATCCCGGTACACCGCCGGAGGCATTCATATAGAGTCATATCTTGTTCTAAGTTTCGAGTTGTAATCCTTATGTTGTAATCAATAGAAGTGTGATGATCATCATTATTAGAGCATTGCCCAAAAAAAGCCAAAAAAAGAAAGGCCCAAAAAAGAGAAAGGCCAAAAAAGTCCCAAAAAAAGGGCAATGCTACTCTCTATTTTTCCACACTTGTGCTTCAAAGTAGCATCTTGTTCCTCATGTAGTGAGTCTCATATATTGTGCTTCAAAGTAGCACCTTGTTCTTCATGTAGTGAGTCTCATAAGTTGTCTTTTTATACTATTGGGAATTTTTCATTATAGAACATGGCTTGTATATTCCTACGATGGGCTTCCTCAAATACCCTAGGTCTTCATGAGCAAGCAAGTTGGATGCACACCCACTAGTTGTCTTTTGTTGAGCATTCATAGCTCTAGTGCATCCGTTGCATGGCAATCCCTACTCCTCATGTTGACATCAATTGATGGGCATCTCCATAGCCCATTGATTAGCCTCGTCAATGTGAGACTTTCTCCTTTTTTGTCTTCTCCACACAATCCCCATCATCATATTTTGTTCCACCCATAGTGCTATATCCATGGCTCACGCTCATGTATTGCGTGAAGGTTGAAAAAGTTTGAGATTATTTAAGTATAAAACAATTGCTTGGCTTGTCATCGGGGGTATAGAAGTTGGGAACATCTTTGTGTGACGAAAATGAAACATAGCCTAACTATATGATTTTGTAGGGATGAACTTTCTTTTGCCATGCTATTTTGAGAAGACATGATTGGTTTGATTAGTATGCTTGAAGTATTATTATTTTTGTGTCAATATGAACTTTTGTCTTGAATCTTTCGGATCTGAATATTCATATCACAATTAAGAAGATTTACATTGAAATTATGCCAAAGTATCACTCTGCATCAAAAATTCTTTTTTATCATTTACCTACTCGAGGACGAGCAGGAATTAAGCTTGGGGATGCTTGATACGTCTCCAACGTATCTATAATTTTTGATTGCTCCATGCTACTTTATCTACTGTTTTGGGCAATATTGGGCTTTATTATCCACTTTTATATTATTTTTGGAACTAACCTATTAACCGGAGGCCCAGCCCAGATTTGTTGTTTTATGCCTCTTTCAGTGTTTCGAGGAAAAGGAATATCAGACGGAGTCAAAACGGAATGAAATCAACTGGAGAAGTTAATTTTGGAAGGAAACCAATTTGTTGGGCTTGGAGTGCACGTCAGGGGATTCCCAGGCTGCCCACGAGGGTGGGAGGCGCGCCCCTCCCCCCTGGGCATGCCCCCCTACCTCGTGAGCACTCCGAGGGTCCACCGATATACCCCCTGCACCCATATATACCTACGTACCCTAAAACTTCCAGAACAGAAGATAGATTGGGAGTTTTGCCACCGGAAGCCTTTGTAGCCAACAAAAACCAATCGGGACCCTGTTCCGGCACCCTGCCGGAGGGGGATCCCATCACCGGTGTCCGTCTTCATCATCCCGGCACTATCCATGACGAGGAGGGAGTAGTTCACCCTCGGGGCTGAGGGTATGTACCAGTAGCTATGTGTTTCATCTCTCTCTCTCTCGTGTTCTCTCTCGTGTTCCATCTATGGCACGATCTTGATGTATCCCGAGCTTTGCTATTGTAGTTGGATCTTATGATGTTTCTCCCCCTCTACTCTCTTGTGATGAATTGAGTTTCCCCTTTTGAAGTTATCTTATTGGATTGAGTCTTTTATGAACACTTGATGTATGTCTTGCGTGGGATAACCGTGGTGACAATGGGTTATTCTATTGATCCACTTGATGTATGTTTTGGTGATCAACTTGCGGGTTTTGTGACACTTGGGAACCTATGCATAGGGGTTGGCACAAGTTCTTGACTCTCCGGTAGAAACTTTGGGGCACTCTTTGAAGTACTTTTATGTTGGTTGGATGAATCTGAGATTGTGTGATGCATATGTATAATCATGCCCACGGATACTTGAGGTGACAATGGAGTATCTAGGTGACATTAGGGTTTTGGTTGATTTGTATCTTAAGGTGTTATTCTAGTACGAACTCTTTTATAGATCGATCCGAAAGAATAACTTTGTGGTGGTTTCGTACCCGACCATAATCTCTATGTTTGTTCTCTGCTATTAGTGTCTTTGGAGTGACTCTTTGTTGCATGTTGAGGGATTGTCATATGTTCTATCTATGTTATTATTGTTGAGAGAACTTACACTAGTGAAAGTATGAACCCTAGGCCTTGTTTCCTATCATTGCAATACCGTTTACGCTCACTTTTACTGCTTGTTACCTTGCTGTTTTTATTATTTTAGATTACAAAAACCTATATCTACCATCTATTTTGCACTTGTATCACCATCTCTTCGCCGAACTAGTGCACCTATACAATTTACCATTGTATTGGGTGTGTTGGGGACACAAGAGACTCTTTGTTATTTGGTTGCAGGGTTGCTTGAGAGAGACCATCTTCATCCTACGCCTCCTACGGATTGATAAACCTTAGGTCATCCACTTGAGGGAAATTTGCTACTGTCCTACAAACCTGTGCACTTGCAGGCCCAACAACGTCTACAAGAAGAAGGTTGTGTAGTAGACATCATGCGCAAGCTTGCGCTGTAAGCCTACTGCAGCAGCGGTGTGACAAGACATGCGAGAGGAGGACGAAAGGCCACGTACACATACGGTTAATAAAAAACGTTTGCGATTTAATTACCTAGTATACCCCTGTCCCCTGGTTTATAAGTAGGATTTAACAAATAAAATACAAATGCATGTCGCCAAAGATTATATAGTTGGATTCGTATTTGAACATAGTTTCCAATTATATAATTTTTATAACATGCATTAACATTTTGTTGGCTAAATCTGAGGGCAAAGTATGGCACAAAATATAAAGGGGACTATACACCAAGATGGAGGTAGTAGCACACGGCCGCTCTCTATGCAGCGACGCAAGTGTCGGCCGGCTTGTAGGCGACCATTTCCTGCGTGTTCAACTGCTCTATGCATGCGGTTGCTTGCGGTTGAGGCGGCCGCGACGCGCTCTGCTCTCGTGTCCCTTCGGGTGCTCTGCCCTCGCGTCCCTTTGGGTGCTCTGCCCTTGTCCCTCCATGTGCGCTGCCAGTATTTGGGGCCGGCGCACGATCACACACATTCGTGTGCATGCGGTTGCGCCGGGCGCGGCGCGACAATGCAGTTACCCGCTGCAAAAACTGCCATGCGGGCGCACCGAGAATCCAGGCCACCCCGGCCCCCATTTATTCCTATGTCCATTTACCTTCATCTCTCGCACCACATGACATAATAAGCACACCCACGACGACACATACAGAGAGGACATCCAGCGGTTCCAATGGGGATTCCCGTGGCTCCAATGGCGCTCCCAGCGGTCGACGACGACAACGGCGGGCAGTTCACCGCGCATCACGTAGTGGAAACCCACGTGAGGGGGAAGGCCCTCTCGGTGGTGTACACGAATGATCCGGTGTCGGTGGAGAGCTCCATCCAAACTATGGAGCAGTTCCTTGCCAAGGACAAGTACCAAGTGGTCGGCTTCGACCTCGAGTACACCATTGGTCGTGCCGGGCACGATGAGAAGGTTGTCATCGCCCAGTTATGTGTGCAACATGACGTCCTCGTCTACCACTACCACTTGTCCACATTGCCTTGCGAGCGTTTCTCTAGGTTTATCAACAGCTCCGACTACAATTTCGCTATGGTGAACACCACCAACGATCTAAAAGCGCTCAAGGTTTCGGGCTTGAAATGTCGGAATCTTATCAACATCCAGGACCACTACAAGGTCTGGGGCAGCGACAACAACAAACTGAACTCCCTGGTTGACCTCGCCTCGGCCATCATCGACCCCTACTGCATGAAGATGAAGGATGAGAGCAAGAAGGACAAGAAAGCATGACACAGTGTTTGGCATGAGAGACTGGATGAACAACACGTCAAGTACGCGGCCAAGGACGCGTACACAAGCTACGAGACGAGATGTACAGGCGGATCGTTGACACGAGGAAGTGTCTTCTTCATGCCCCAAACGAGGGATCGAGCCACAGAGCAGTGGCGGGAGCGTCACAAGAAGTAGATGACTAGACGATCATTTCTCCTACTTTAGAATGCATGCAATTGTTTATTGAGGTGTGTGCGAATGATCTGTATAGTCGCTTATGTAATTGGATGTTTATTTCAGTTTATATATATATATATAATATTATATACACGTTATTCTTCTGTAGACAGAGCAAATCACATGGCTTATTAGCAACAATCATCTATGTTATTATTGGTCTTCACACACATTTCTGATCATGGACCTGTTTGTCGTGTATCACACACATCTTGTTCATTTGAACCGTTTCCATTGTGTTATGCAATAAAGGCTGCAAAGAAGGATCTACAGCAGCAAGGACCAGCTTCCCTACCGATAGCTCATCTAACAGAACTCCCAAGTTAATTGTGCTGAGGCTGGAGTAGTCATGAGATGGGTGACCGGATGGGAAGTGGACTCGATATTAATTAGTTGGATGGGTAACTGCAAAGGTTTATTATAAACCTTTGTAGTGACCCATTCATCTAGTTAATATTGAGGTCTTTGTTTTGTAATTTTGACAATTTTTTGTTTTTGAACACATGTTGATTGGCTTGAAGAAGGTCTATCTCGTTACTTTTTGATAATTTTTTTTGAACACACAAATTAACCTCTGTGTACTTGTTCTCAAATTAACCTCTAGGCCTGTTTGTCGCGTATCACACACATCTTCTTAAGTTGAACCGTTGATGTTCTCTTCCCTAATCCAAATAGTTCATTCGAGTGAACCGTATGTCGTATATCACTCACACCTTGATTTGGCTGACCGTTTCTGTTGCTTTCCCTAGAAGCAAATAGTTCATCGGAGCGAACTGTATGCCATATATCACACACACAGTGATATGGCTGCCCTTTTCTGTTGTTCTGTCTAATCGCAAACAGTTCGTCTGGATCAACCATGTGCACATCATCGCACACGCAAGTAAAATATGAACCATGTTTGATGTACCCACCATCGCAAAGGTTTTGCACCTTTTTGACGGTTATTTTACATCACCATTTGTGATTAATGCATCACACACAGTTTCGTTGAACGGTCTCTAATCGTAGTGTCGTGTTAGAAGCATCCTACAGTAGTGTGTATGTAATATGTTGCTTTGTTCCCTATATTTGCACTAGTGGAGAACTTTGATGCCCAGTGGATGTAATCTATGTAATCGCCATAATATCCTAGCGTTAGTTGCTTGCTTATTTATTTTGTTAATCTTATTTATTTGTTTGCTAGTAGTTCTGCACTTATTTTTCTCGGTTTCCTAGTGGCCGCAATAACCTATTTTTAAAAACTAGGCCACAATAACCATGGGCAACATATGGACCGTTGTAACCATGGTCCCGCTATCTGATGTAGTGACCATGGGCCTCCTACGGGCCTTCTATGGGCCATAGATTCAATGGGCCTTCTATGGTCCGTATGACCGACTGGCCAAACATGGGTCGTACTTTCGTGGACCATTAACGGGCCGCAATATGGGTCATAAATGGACTAGAATTGGAATCATCTATTTATGGGTCGACCATAACGGGTCGTTAATAGGCCGATGTGTACAACAGGCTTAATTCTATCGGCAGGCATAACAGATCGTTAATGGGCCATATTTGATGATGCTATGAAAATGGCCCAACGGTGTAATGGGCCACAGATAGGCCGACTTTAACCACAGGCTGAATTTGGCTCACAAGTGGAACAGGCTAGTAATGGACCGTAAGTAATCGAATGTTGGAAATGAGCCCAATAATAAATGGGCTCTTAGAAGGACGAAACATAACACGGGCTGGAAATGGCCCAATGGGATAATGGGCCGTTAATGGGTATAAAGCGATATACTGTTCACTATGGGCCAGTTTCACCACGGGTCGTTTTTGGGCCAAGAGTTACAAAGGGCCTCATATGGGCTGAAAGACGTCATGGGCCATACATGGGCCGGAAGTTACATCGGGCTGGAATCATATTGGATGGCCCAGATGACGCTACTGGGCCTAATTCGGATAGGCTATAACGGGTCGTGAGTTAGCGGGCTGTAAATGGGCTATATGCGAACAAGCCGTTAACAGGCTTTCCATTGGCCGAACCGCTACCTTTTGACCAAATCAAATGAGCTGGCCTTTTGACCTAAATGGGCCACTGTCGGGCCGATCCATGTGTCGACGTATCATAGGCGCATCCCATCCATTCGCTGCATGACATCTGTCCCAGCACTGAGCTGACACGTGGTTCCTTCGGCCAATGAGAATTTTACACATGCAAAATCGCCATTGGTCGTTGCTGTTAACGGGTTTTCGGATCCAAACCGGAACCCGATAGTGGCGACCTGTTATGGTGGATGCCATGTGTCGGTTACCCTTGACGAAAACAGTACCATGACGCGCCATTTATCGTCATGGAAGTGGACACTTCCGTGATGGTAATTTTGGTATTGTCATGGAACACTTCTACGACAGCACATGTATGACTATCTTGATTCTGTCATAAAATCGTCATGAATGTACATCCATGACAGAAAACGTGACCTACTACGACAAACATGTATCATCATGAAAGTGTTTTTTTGTAGTGTTAGCTTTCTCTAGGAATGCATTAAAATTCAAGGGAATGGTACAACATAGATTTGCAAAAACTATTAAGACTAAGTTCATGATAAATTTTAGTTCAAATAATCAAATTACTAATGAACTCCCACTTAAATCAACATCCCTCAATTTGTCTAAGTGATACATGATCCAAATAAACTAACCCATGTGCGATCATTCTGACAGATGGGGTAGTCTTCAATGGTGAACATCTCCATGTTGATCATATCTACTATATGACTCACACTCGACCATTCGGTCTCCAGTGTTCCAAGAACATGTCTATACATGCTAGGCTCATCAAGTTTAACCCAAGTATTCTGCATGTGCAAAACTGGCTTACACCCGTTGTATGTGAACGTAGGGTCTATCACACCCGATCATCACGAGGTGCTTCGAAACGATGAACTTTAGCAACGGTGCATACTCGGGGAGAACACTTTTATCTTGAAATTTAGAAACATCACATGATGTGACATGAAATGACGAACTTTAGCAAGGGATCATCTTATAATGCTACCGTCGTTCTAAGGAAAATAAGATGCATAAAGGATAAACATCACATGCAATCAAAATATGTGACATGATATGGCCATCATCATCTTGTGCTTTTGATCTCCATCTCCGAAGCAACGGCATGATCTCCATCGTCACTAGCATGACACCTTGATCTCCATCGTTGTGTCGGGGTCGTCTCACCAACTATTGCTAACGCATAGCGATAAAGTAAAGCAATTACATGCGCTTAAAGATTGACATGCAGGTCATACAATAATTAAAGACAACCCTAAGGCTCCTGCCTGTTGTCGTACTCATCGGCATGCAAGTCGTGAACTTATTACAAAACATGATCATCGCATACATCAACATATATCATATCATATCTTGACCATATCACATCACAACATGCCCTATAAAAACAAGTTACATGTCCTCTACTCTGTTGCTGCAAGTTTTATGTGGCTGTTACATGCAACTAGAAAGAACCGTTCTTACCTACGCAGAACCACAATGGTGATTATCAAGTTGCAATTTAACCTTCTGCAAGGATCGTTGTAGTCAAATAAGATTCAACTAAAGTAGGAGAAACAGACACCCACCAGCCACCTTTATGCAAAACAAGTTGCATGTCAGTCGGTGGAACCGATCTCATGTGCGTGGACATGTAAGGTTGGTCCGAGCCACTTCACCCCACACTACCACCGAATCAAAGTAAGACATTAGTGCTAAGCAATATGAACATCACCGCCCACAACTCCTTTGTGTTCTACTCGTGCATATCTACGCATAGACCTGGCTCATGATGCCATTGTTGGGGAACGTTGCATGAAAAACAAAAAAATCTACGCACATGGAAGATCTATCCATGGAGATGCATAGCTACAAGAGGGGAGTGTGTCTACGTACCCTCGTAGACCGTTAAGCGGAAGCGTATAGCACGCGGTTGATGTAGTCGCGATCCGGTCATGATCCAATCCGATCTAGCGCCGAACGGACGGCACCTCCGTGTTCAGCACACATACGGCTCGACGATGTCTCCTCCTTCTTGATCTAGCAAGAAAGGGAGGAGAAGTAGATGGGATCCTGGGCAGCACGACGGAGTGACGGTGATGGTGGTGGAGTGATTCCGGTAGGGCTACGCCGAGCACTACCGAAAGCAACGAACCTAGGAGGAAACAGAGTAGCGGGAGAGAGGGACGGAGGCTCCAAGGCATATCGGTGCGGCTGCCCTCCCTCTCCTCCACTATATATAGGAGTAATTGGGTGTCGGCCCTGGCCCCTCCTCCAAGGAGGTGGCGGCGGCCAGGGGGTAGGCTTGGCCCCCAAGGCATGTGGGGCGCCTCCCCTCCCTTTAGGGTTCCCCCCCTTAGCCGCATGGGCCCCAGGGGGCTGGTGCACCTGGCCCATTAAGGCCAGGGTGCCCCCCTTAGCCCATGTAGGCCTCCGGGAGTGATGGGACCCACTAGTGGTCCCCCGAAACCCTTCAGTGCCCCCATTACTCTGTCGGTGAACCCCCGAACTTTTCCAAAACTCTGAAAACTACTTTCCATATATAAATATTTACCTCCGGACTATTCGGGAACTCCTCATGACATCCGAGATCTCATCCGGGACTCCGAACAACATTCCATTACCAACATACATATCCCAATATTACTCTAGCGTCACCGAATGTTAAGCGTGTGGACCCTATGAGTTCAAGAATGATGTAGTCATGACCGAGATGCTTCTCCGGTCAATAACCAATAGCGGGACCTGGATGCCCATATTGGTTACTACATATTCTATGAAGATCTTTATCGGTCGAACCTTTATGATAACATATGTAGTTCCCTTTGTCTGTCGGTATGTTACTTGCCAGAGATTCGATCATCGGTATCTCCATACCTAGTTCAATCTCATTACCGGCAAGTCTATTTACTCGTTTAGTAATACACCATCTTGTAACTAACTCCTTAGTCACTTTGCTTGCAATCTTCTTGTGATGCTATATTATCAAGAGGTCCCAGAGATACCTCTCCGTCATACACAGTGACAAATCCCAATCTCGACTCACGCCAACTCAACAGACACCTTCGGAGATACCTGTAGAGTATCTTTATGATCACCCGATTACGAAGTGATGTTTGACAGCACACAAGGTATTCCTTCGGTATCAGGGAGTTGCATGATCTCATGGTCGAAGGAATACGTATTTGACATTAAGAAAGCAATAGAAAAAATTGAAAGATCATATTGAAGGAATATGCCCTGGATGCAATAACAAAGTTGTTATTTTATATTTCCTTGTTCATGATAAAGGTTTATTATTCATGCTAGAATTGTATTGATCGGAAACTTAAATACATGTGTGAATACATAAACAAATATCGTCTCCCTAGTAAGCCTCTACTAGACTAGCTCGTTGATCAAAGAATGATGTGATGGACAAGACCCATCCGTTAGCTTAGCATAATGATTGTTCAGTTTTATTGCTATTGCTTTCTTCATGTCAAATACATATTCCTTCGACTATGAGATTATGCAACTCCCGAATACCGGAGGAATACCTAGTGTGCTATCAAACATCACAACATAACTGGGTGATTATAAAGATGCTCTACAGGTATATTCGAAGGTGTTTATTGAGTTGGCATAGATCAAGATTAGGATTTGTCACTCCGAGTATCGGAGAGGTATCTCTGGGCCCTCTCGGTAATACACATCATAAGCTTGCAAGCAAATGACTAAGGAGTTGGTCACGAGGTGATGCATTACGGAATGAGTAAAGAGACTTGCCGGTGACGAGATTGAAGTAGGTATAGAGATATCAACGATCGAATCTTTGGCAAGTAACATAAAGATGGAAAAAGGGAATTACGTATGTTGTCATAACAGTTTGACCGATAAAGATCTTTGTAGAATATGTTGGAGCCAATATGGGCATCCAGGTTCCGCTATTGCTTATTGATCGGAGAGGTGTCTCGGTCATGTCTGCATAGTTCTCGAACCCGTAGGGTCCGCACGCTTAACATTCGTTGACGATATAGTATTATATGAGTTATGTGATTTGGTGACCGAATGTTGTTCGGAGTCTGGATAAGATCACGGACATGACGAGCAGTCTCGAAATGGTCGAGAGGTAAAGATTGATATATAGGACGATGGTACTTGGACACCGGAAGTGTTTCGGGACGTACCGGGAAGTAATCGGGTCACCGGAAGGGGTTCCGGGCACCCTCCCCCCCCCCCCCGACAAGTTATGGGCCTTATGGGCCAAGGAAGGGAACAGACCAGCCCACAAGGGGGTTGGTGCGCCCCTTCCCTTGGTTGGCCAGCCCTAGGGAAGGAAAAGGGGGAGGGCTAGCCCCTCCTGCTTTTCCCTCTCATGGGAGAAAGGAAATGGGGGCGCCACCCTCCCCTGCCTTTCCCCGCGCTCCAAATAAGGAAAGGGGGTGCGGCTTGGGAGAGACCCCAAGTAGGATTACCCCTACTTGGGCACCCCCTTGGCTGATCCTCCCTCCATCCCACCTGTATATATATGTTGGAGGGGGACGCCTAGCACACAACAGACAATTGCTTAGCCGTGTGCGGCGCCCCCTCCACCGTTTACACCCCCGGTCATATTTTTGTAGTGCTTAGGCGAAGCCCTATGGAGATCACTTCACCATCACCATCACCACACCGTCGTGCTGTCAGAACTCATCCAGTACCTCGTCGTCTTGCTAGATCAAGAAGGCGCCAACATCACCGAGTTGAACATGTGTTGAACACGGAGGTGTCGTACATTCGGTACTAGATCGGTTGGATCGCGAAGAAAGTTAGACTACATCAACCAAGTTGTGAAATGCTTCCGAGTACGGTCTACGAGGTACGTAGACACACTCTTCCCCCTCGTTGTTATGCATCTCCATGGATAGATCATTGCGTGTGCATAGAATTTTTTTTGTTTTCCATGCAACGTTCCCCAACACATATGCTATGCTAATGGATGGGTCTTGTCCATCACATCATTCTTCTAATGATGTGATCCCGTTATCAAGTGACAACACATGTCTATGGTTAGGAAACTTTAACCATCTTTTGATCAACAAGCTAGTCTAGTAGAGGCTTACTAGGACTTGGTATTTTCTTATGTGTTCACACATATATGTAAGTTTCCGATCAATACAACTATAGCATGAATAATAAACCTTTATCATGATTAAGGAAATATAATAATAACCACTTTATTATTGCCTCTAGGGCATATTTCCAACATACACCCCCCTCCTCTAGACCTACCCTTTAGATCCCACAATTACAGTACTACATAAGCATATCATAGATGACATAATGTGCATTGTTGCATTGAAGTTAAAAGTTATATGCCGTGCCTTGTAATTTTATACATTACGCCAAATAGATATGTCTATATGATGAGGTTGTGTTCTAAATTGTATCCATTTTGTGAATTAATGTCAACATCAAAATGCTACTCCCTATACTCCTAAAAATGGAGGAATTTAATGGATTACATTTTAGATAGAAGTAAAAGTCTCGTGTGTTGCGACTATATTTAATGATGTCGTGGAATGATTTTAAAGGTCACAATTGTCAATTAATGGTTGTCACAAATAACACTGTTCGTCGGTTGCATCACACCAAAAAAGAGAAATCATAATGTGTCATTGACATGTTCTTGGGTCCTCATTTGTCATCTTCACAGTGAAAAACTATTGTTACTATAACTATCTTCACACTCAAAGGGATGCCCTAGACCAAGGATGGTTTCTTATCTCACTTTCCTCTCGCTCTCGACGCTGCGCAAAAGGGTGATCATTTTCCCTTCGTCCAGTGCCGGTGGCGAGGCCATGGGCTTTCCCTCCCTCTGTTTGCCTCTTCGGCTGCAGAATGGTTGGGGAGCCCTTGTGCCTCGTCATCGTCTTTTGTAGATAGGATAGGGCTAGGATTTCGTGGTGCAATGGCTTTGATGGTGCCATCAGCGACATATCGGCAGACAAAGGAGTTGCGACTCTCCCCATCTTGCCGACGTTGTTCATGGCGGTGTTGAAGAGTCGATGGCATGTGTTCCTCAATGGTCGCTTGGATCAACTAGGTTAGTTTTCATTCATTTGGTTTGGTAGTTGTCATTCTCTTTGATGGTTTATGCAACGACCTGAGCGGTAGAACAGATGGCTAGACCATGGGTTAGCAGCAACATGCAGCTCTTATGTTATTCTTCGACTTTGTTTGATGAAGATGGTGGTGTCGTTGCTCAGCGGGAAGCACATGGATGTTCCCCGACCGATGTGCCACATCGGAGATGGTTCTGTCGCTCAAACAGATGCTTTTATTGGCTCACAAAGCAGCTTTTGTAACTATGGTGCTCCTCTGGACCAGGTGTGGAAGTTCTTCGGCTCCTTCCAATTCGGCAGCGATTCAGCAATGACGGAGTCAGAAACAATTGATGGTTGTTCTTTGCGAAGTGACCCCCTAAGACTGGGTTGTATTTTTGAATTTTAGCGGGGTCCCTTTTGCAATTGAACCGAGATATGTGTCCTCCTCGCTTTGTCTAGAATTGGGCTACGTGTGATGTTGAACACGTAGTTACCTTCAAAAGGGATGCCCTAGATCCCTACTAGACCATCTAGCCCCCCTTTCCCCAACACACACACATCTGCCATTCTGAAGTCAACTGCCCTTAGGTAAAAAAACGCCTCCGCTACTCATAGAAGGTGATCTCACCCCTATTTTGTCTGTAGCCGTCAAATCCAATGCCTACTATTTATATATCTTACACCACACCCTAACCCTCGCCCACTAGCAACATTGTTAGAGCATCTTTAGCCACGTACCTCTAATTCAACCCCTCAAACGCCCGCGGACGCGCCCGGTCAATGACCAGGCGTGCCCGTTTTGGGCCCCTATTTGTCCATACGCGCAGCCACAATCCTCATTTTATTCCTCATATGTCCGGTCACTTGCATGTGATTAGTGGAGATGAAGAGAGAGAAAGCAAAGAATGAATAAAGAAAGCAAAAAGGTGGTCCAGGATGGGGCTGCATCCTACATGGCAGATTGACCGGGCGCGCCCGGGCGTGTCCGCGAGCCCTCATATACTCCCCATATTTGAGAAGGATATGAGGGTTCATGGACAGCCCGGACATATAGGGAAGATATGAAGGGTCTGGTTGGGTCAAATTTTTGCTACTTTTCAGCAAAAAAGGCTTTCGCCCCGCTTTATATATAAAGCAAAGATTAACAGTGCCCGGTACAACCGCACTCACCCACCACAAATGCACACACAACCAAGGCAGGATACATAGGCGCTGAGCGCAGCAACACACTCCCTAGCACTACAAGAGCCGCCGGGGGCTTCAGTCGAAGAAGTGAAGCCGCATATGACGACCCATGGGCTCCAAGTGTTGGAAATA
The DNA here is from genome assembly GCF_018294505.1 of Triticum aestivum. Classification (NCBI taxonomy): domain Eukaryota; kingdom Viridiplantae; phylum Streptophyta; class Magnoliopsida; order Poales; family Poaceae; genus Triticum; species Triticum aestivum. Next base: position 234,744,982 of record NC_057810.1, read on the forward strand.
TGCCCTAGAGGCAATAATAAAATGGTTATTATTATATTTCCTTATTCATGGTAATTGTCTATTGTTGATGCTATAATTGTGTTATCCAGAAATCGCAATACATGTGTGAATACATAGACCACAACATGTCCCTAGTGAGCCTCTAGTTGACTAGCTCGTTGATCAATAGATGGTTACGGTTTCTTGACCATGGACATTGGATGTCATTGATAACGGGATCACATTGTTAGGAGAATGATGTGATGGACAAGACCCAATCCTAAGCATAGCACAAGATCGTGTAGTTCGTCTGCTAAAGCTTTTCTAATGTCAAGTATCTTTTCCTTAGACCATGAGATTGTGCAACTCCCAGATGCTGTAGGAATGCTTTGGGTGTGCCAAACGTCACAATGTAACTGGGTGGCTATAAAGGTGCACTACGGGTACCTCCGAAAGTGTCTGTTGGGTTGGCATGAATCGAGACTGGGTTTGTCACTCCGTATGACGGAGAGGTATCTCTGGGCCCACTCGGTAATGCATCATCATAATGAGCTCAATGTGTCTAAGCAGTTAGTCACTGGATCATGCATTACAGAATGAGTAAAGAGACTTGTCGGTAACAAGATTGAACAAGGTATAGGGATACTGACGATCGAATCTCGGGCAAGTATCATACCGGTAGACAAAGGGAATTGTATATGGGATTGATTGAATCCCCAACATCGTGGTTCATCCAATGAGATCATCATGGAACATGTGGGAGCCAACACGGGTATCCAGATCCCACTATTGGTTATTGACTGGAGAGATGTCTCGGTCATGTCTACATGCCTCCCGAACCCGTAGGGTCTACACACTTAAGGTTCGATGACGCTAGGGTTATAGGGAAAGTTTGTACATGGTTACCGAATGTTGTTCGGAATCCCGGATGAGATCTCAGACATCACGAGGAGTTCCGGGATCGTTCGGAGGTGAAGATTTATATATGGGAAGTCATCATACGGTCACTGGAAGTATTCGGGGGTTTGCCGGTATTGTACCGGGACCATCGAAGGGGTTCCGGGGGTCCACCGGGAGGGTCCACCTGCCCCGGAGGGCCCTATGGGCTGTATGTGGAAGGGAACCAGCCCCTAAGTGGGCTGGGCGCCATCCCCTCTACGGCCCATGCGACTAGGGTTGGGGGGAACCCTAAAGGGGGCGCCCCCCTTGGCTTGGGGGGCAAGTGCCCTCCCCTTGGCCGTCGTCCCCCCTCTAGATCTCATCTAGAGGGGCTGGCCCCCTTCCCCCTTCGCCCTATAAATAGAGGGGAGGAGGGAGGGCATCCGCACCACATCCAAGGTGCAGCCCTCCCCCTCTCCAACACCTCCTCCTCCTTCCGCGGTGCTTGGCGAAGCCCTGCCGGAATACCATGTTGCTCCACCACCACCATGTTGTCGTGCTGCTGCTGGAGTTGTCTTACCCAACCTCTCCCTCCTCCTTGTTGGATCAAGGCGCGGGAGACATCACCGGGCTGCAGGTGTGTTGAACGCGGAGGCGCCGTTGTTCGGCACTTAGATTGGAATCAACCGCGATCTGAATCGCTACGAGTACGACTCCTTCATCCGCGTTCTTGTAACGCTTCCGCATCGCGATCTTCAAGGGTATGAACATGCACTCCCCTCTCTCTTGTTGCTAGTCTCTCCATAGATTGATCTTGGTGATGCATAGAAATTTTTTAATTTCTGCAATGATCCCCAACAGTGGCATCATGAGCTAGGTCTATGCGTAGTTTCTATGCATGAGTAGAACACAAGTTGTTGTGGGCGTCGATTTTGTCAATTTACTTGCCGTTACTAGTCTTATCTTGATTCGGCGGCATCGTGGGATGAAGCGGCCCGGACCGACCTTACACGTACGCTTACGTGAGACGAGTTCCACCGACTCACTCTCCCACTTTAGTCGGATCGGATTCGATGAAAAGGGTCCTTATGAAGGGTAAATAGCAATTGGCATATCATGTTGTGGTTTTGGCGTAGGTAAGAAACGTTCTTGCTAGAAACCTATAGCAGCCACGTAAAAAACTTGCAACAACAATTAGAGGACGTCTAACTTGTTCTTGCAGCATATGTCGTGTGTGTGATATGGCCAAAAGGATGTGATGAATGATATATATGTGATATATGAGATTGATCATGTTCTTGTAATAGGAATCACGACTTGCATGTCGATGAGTATGACAACCGGTAGGAGCCATAGGAGTTGTCTTAATTTATTGCATGACCTACGTGTCAATGAAAACGCCATGTAATTACTTTATTTTATTGCTAATCGTTAGCCATAGTAGTACAAGTAACAGTTGGTGAACAACTTCATGAAGACACGATGATGGAGATCATGATGATGGAGATCATGGTGTCATGCCGGTGACGATGATGATCATGGCGCCCCGAAGATGGAGTTCAAAAGGAGCAAAATGATATTGGCCATATCATGTCACTATTTGATTGCATGTGATGTTTATCATGTTTTTGCATCTTATTTGCTTAGAACGACGGTAGCATAAATAAGATGATCCCTCATAAAATTTCAAGAAAGTGTTCCCCCTAACTGTGCACCATTGCGAGGTTCGTTGTTTCGAAGCACCACGTGATGATCGGGTGTGATAGATTCTAATGTTCGCATACAACGGGTGTAAGCCAGATTTACACATGCAAAACACTTAGGTTGACTTGACGAGCCTAGCATGTACAGACATGGCCTCGGAACACAAGAGACCAAATGTCGAACATGAGTCGTATAGTAGATACGATCAACATGAAGATGTTCACCGATGATGACTAGTCCGTCTCACGTGATGATCGGACACGGCCTAGTTGACTCGGATCATGTATCACTTAGATGACTAGACGGATGTCTATCTGAGTGGGAGTTCATTAAAAAGTTTGATTAGATGAACTTAATTATCATGAACTTAGTCTAAAATCTTTGCAATATGTCTTGTAGATCAAATGGCCCACGCTAATGTTGCCCTCAACTTCAACGCGTTCCTAGAGAAAACCAAGCTGAAAGATGATGGTAGCAACTATAAGGACTGGGTCCGTAACTTGAGGATCATCCTCATAGCTGCCAAGAAAGCATATGTCCTAGGTGCACTGCTAGGTGAAGCACCTGTTTTCCCAGCAACTCAAGACGTTATGAACGCCTGGCAGTCGTGTAGTGATGATTACTCCCTGGTTCAGTGTGGCATGCTTTACGGCTTAGAATTGGAGCTCCAAAAGCGTTTTGAGCAGCACGAAGCATATGAGATGTTCCAAGAGCTGAAAATGGATTTCCAAGCTCATGCCCGAGTCGAGAGATATGAAGTCTCCGACAAGTTCTACAGTTGTAAGATGGAGGAGAATAGTTCTGTCAGCGAGCACATACTCAAAATGTCTGGGTTGCACAACCGCTTCTCTCAGCTGGGAGTTAATCTCCCGGATGACGCGGTCATTGACAGAATCCTTTAGTCGCTTCCACCTAGCTACAAGAGCTTTGTGATTAATTTCAATATGCAGGGGATGGTGAAAACCATTCCTGAGGTATTTTCAATGCTGAAATCAGCGGAGGTGGAGATCAAAAAGGAACATCAAGTGTCGATGTTCAATAAAACCACTAGTTTCAAGAAAGGCGAGGGTAAGAAGAACTTCAAGAAGGACGGCAAGGGAGTTGCCGTGCCCGGTAAGCCAGTTGCCGAGAAGAAGCCAAAGCATGGACCCAAACCTGAGACTGAGTGCTTTTATTGCAAGGGAAACGGTCACTGGAAGCGGAACTGCCTCAAGTACTTAGCGGACAAGAAGGCCGACAACACCAAAGGTATATGTGATATACATGTTATTGATGTGTACCTTACCAGTACTCGTAGTAGCTCCTGGGTATTTGATACCGGTGCGGTTGCTCATATTTGTAACTCAAAACAGGAGCTGTGGAATAAGCGGAGACTGGCGAAGGACGAGGTGACGATGCGCGTCGGGAATGGTCCCAAGGTCGATGTGATCGCCGTCGGCATGCTACCTCTACATTTACCTACGGGATTAGTTTTAAACCTCAATAATTGTTATTTAGTGCCAGCTTTGAGCATGAACATTGTATCTGGATCTCATTTAATGCGAGATGGCTACTCATTTAAATCCGAGAATAATGGTTGTTCTATTTATATGAGAGATATGTTTTATGGTCATGCCCCACTGGTCAATGGTTTATTCTTATTGAATCTCGAACGTGATGTTACACATACTCATAGTGTGAATACCAAAAGATGTAAGGTTAATAATGATAGTCCCACATACTTGTGGCACTGCCGCCTTGGTCACATTGGTGTCAAATGCATGAAGAAGCTCCATGCGGATGGACTTTTAGAGTCTCTTGATTATGAATCATTTGACACATGCGAACCATGCCTCATGGGCAAGATGACCAAGACTCCGTTCTCCAGAACAATGGAGCGAGCAACCAACTTGTTGGAAATCATACATATTGACGTGTGCGGTCCAATGAGCGTTGAGGCTCGCGGTGGCTATCATTATGTTCTCACCCTCACTGATGACTTAAGTAGATATGGGTATGTCTACTTAATGAAACACAAGTTTGAGACCTTTCAAAAGTTCAAGGAATTTTAGAGTGAGGTAGAGAATCAATGTGACAGAAAAATAAAGTTCTTACAATCAGATCATGGGGGAGAATATTTGAGTCACGAATTTGGTACGCACTTAAGGAAATGTGGAATTGTTTCACAACTCACGCCGCCTGGAACACCTCAGCGTAATGGAGTGTCCAAACGTTGTAATCGCACTCTATTGGATATGGTGCGATCTATGATGTCTCTTATCGATTTACCGCTATCATTTTGGGGATACGCTTTAGAGACAGCTACATTCACTTTAAATAGGGCACCGTCTAAATCCGTTGAGACGACACCGTATGATTTATGGTTTGGGAACAAACCTAAGCTGTCGTTTCTAAAAGTTTGGGGATGCGATGCTTATGTCAAGAAACTTCAACCTGAAAAGCTCGAACCCAAGTCGGAAAAATGTGTCTTCATAGGATACCCTAAGGAAACCATTGGGTATACCTTCTACCTCACATCCGAAGGCAAGATCTTTGTTGCCAAGAATGGATCCTTTTTGGAGAAAGAGTTTCTCTCGAAAGAAGTAAGTGGGAGGAAAGTAGAACTTGACGAAGTACTGCCTCTTGAACCGGAAAGTAGCGCAGCTCAGGAAGATGTTTCTGTGGTGCCTGCACCGACTAGAGAGGAAGTTAATGATGATGATCAAGGAACTTTGGATCAAGTTGCTACTGAACTTCGTAGGTCCACAAGGACACGTTCCACACCAGAATGGTATGGCAACCCTGTCCTGGAAATCATGTTGTTAGACAACGGTGAACCTTCGAACTATGAAGAAGCAATGGCGGGCCCAGATTCCAACAAATGGCTTGAAGCCATGCAATCTGAGATAGGTCCATGTATGAAAACAAAGTATGGACTTTGACGGACTTGCCCGATGATCGGCGGGCAATAGAAAATAAATGGATCTTTAAGAAGAAGACGGACACGGATGGTAATGTTACCATCTATAAGGCTCGGCTTGTCGCTAAGGGTTATCGACAAGTTCAAGGGGTTGACTATGATGAGACCTTCTCACCCATAGTGAAGCTGAAGTCTGCCGAATCATGTTAGCAATTGCCGCATTCTATGATTATGAAATATGGCAAATAGACGTCAAAATGGCATTCCTTAACGGCTTCCTTAAGGAAGAATTGTATATGATGCAGCCGAAAGGTTTTGTCGACCCTAAGAATGCTAACAAGGTACGCAAGCTCCAGCGCTCCATCTATGGGCTGGTGCAAGCATCTCAGAGTTGGAACATTCGCTTTGATGAAATGATCAAAGCGTTTGGGTTTATACAGACTTATGGAGAAGCATGCGTTTACAAGAAAGTGAGTGAGAGCTAAGTAGCATTTTTCATATTATATGTGGATGACATACTATTGTTGGGAAATGATATAGAACTTTTGGAAAGCATAAAGGCCTACTTGAATAAGTGTTTTTCATTGAAGGACCATGGAGAAGCTGCTTACATATTAGGCATCAAGATCTATAGAGATAGATCGAGACGCCTCATAGGTCTTTCACAAAGCACATACCTTGATAAGATATTGAAGAAGTTCAATATGGATCAGTCCAAGAAGGGGTTCTTGCCTGTATTGCAAGGTGTGAAATTGAGCTCGGCTCAAAGCCCGACCACAGCAGAAGATAGAGAAAAGATGAGTGTCATCACCAATGCCTCAGCCATAGGGTCTATTATGTATGCCATGCTGTGTACAAGACCTGATGTGAACCTTGTCGTAAGTTTGGTAGGAAGGTACCAAAGTAATCCCGGCATGGAACACTGGACAATGGTCAAGAATATCCTGAAGTACCTGAAAGGGACTAAGGATATGTTTCTCGTTTATGGAGGTGACGAAGAGCTCGTCGTAAAGGGTTACGTCGATGCTAGCTTCAACACAGATCTGGATGACTCCAGGTCGCAAACCGGATACGTGTATATTTTGAATGGTGGGGCAGTAAGCTGCTGCAATTGCAAGCAAAGCATCATGGCGGGATCTACATGTGGAGCGGAGTACATGGCAGCCTCGGAGGCAGCACATGAAGCAATCTGGATGAAGGAGTTCATTACTGACTTAGGAGTAATTCCCAATGCGTCGGGCCCGATGACTCTCTTCTATGACAACACTAAAGCTATTGCCCTTGCCAAGGAGCCCAGGTTTCACAAGAAGACCAGGCATATCAAGCGTCGCTTCAACTCCATTCGTGAAAATGTTCAAGATGGAGACATAGATATTTGTAAAGTGCATACGGACATGAATATCACAGATCCGTTGACTAAACCTCTTCCACGAGCAAAACATGATCAACACCAGAACTCTATGGGTGTTTGATTCATCACAATGTAACTAGATCATTGACTCTAGTGCAAGTGGGAGACTGTTGGAAATATGCCCTAGAGACAATAATAAAATGGTTATTATTATATTTCCTTGTTCATGGTAATTGTCTATTGTTCATGCTATAATTGTGTTATCCAGAAATCGTAATACATGTGTGAATACATAGACCACAACATGTCCCTAGTGAGCCTCTAGTTGACTAGCTCGTTGATCAATAGATGGTTACGGTTTCCTGACCATGGACATTGGATGTCATTGATAACAGGATCACATCGTTAGGAGAATGATGTGATGGACAAGACCCAATCCTAAGCATAGCACAAGATCGTGTAGTTCGTTTGCTAAAGCTTTTATAATGTCAAGTATCTTTTCCTTAGACCATGAGATTGTGCAACTCCCGGATGTTGTAGGAATGCTTTGGGTGTGCCAAACGTCAAAACATAACAGGGTGGCTATAAAGGTGCACTACGGGTATCTCCAAAAGTGTCTATTGGGTTGGCATGAATCGAGACTAGGGTTTGTCACTCCGTATGACGGAGAGGTATCCCTGGGCCCACTCGGTAATGCATCGTCATAATGAGCTCAATGTGTCTAAGCAGTTAGTCACCGGATCATGCATTACAGAACGAGTAAAGAGACTTGCCGGTAACGAGATTGAACAAGGTATAGGGATACCGACGATCGAATCTCGGGCAAGTATCATACCGGTAGATAAAGGGAATTGTATATGGGATTGATTGAATCCCGACATCGTGGTTCATCCGATGAGATCATCGTGGAACATGTGGGAGCCAACATGGGTATCTAGATCCCGCTGTTGGTTATTGACCGGAGAGATGTCTCGGTCATGTCTACATGCCTCCCGAACCCGTAGGGTCTACACACTTGAGGTTCAATGACGCTAGGGTTATAGGGAAAGTTTGTACGTGGTTACCAAATATCATTCGGAATCCCGGATGAGATCCCGGACGTCACGAGGAGTTCCAAAATGGTCCGGAGGTGAAGATTTATATATGGTAAGTCATCATACGGTCACCGGAAGTATTCGGGGGTTTGCCGGTATTGTACCGGGACCACCGAAGGGGTTCCGGGGGTCCACCTGCCTCGGAGGGCCATATGGGTTGTATGTGGAAGGGAACTAGCCCCTAAGTGGGCTGGGCGCCATCCCCCCTAGGGCCCATGCGTTGGGGAACGTAGTAATTTCAAAATTTTCCTACGCACACGCAAGATCATGGTGATGGTATAGCAACGAGAGGGGAGAGTGTTCGTCCACGTACCCTCGTAGACCGTAAGCGGAAGCGGAAGCACAACGCGGTTGATGTAGTCGTACGTCTTCACGATCCGACCAATCAAAGCACCGAACGTACGGAGCCTCCGAGTTTAGCACACGTTCAGCTCGATGACGATCTCCGGCCTCCGATCCAGCAGAGCTCCGGAGATGAGTTCCGTCAGCACGACGGCATGGTGACGATGATGATGTTCTAGCGGCGCAGGGATTCGCCTAAACTTCGCGACGATATAACCGAGGTGGAATATGGTGGAGAGGGGCACCGCACACGGCTAAGGAACGATCCGTAGATCAACTTGTGTGTCTATGGGGTGCCCCCCCCCCCGTCCCTGTATATAAAGGAGCAAGGGGGGAGGCCGGCCGGCCCCTTGGGGCGCACCAAGGAGGAGGAATCCTCCTCCTAGTAGGAGTAGGACTCCTCCTTTCCTACTCCTACTAGGAGGGGGAAGGAAGGGGGAGAGGGGGGAGGAAAGGGGGGCGCCGCCCCCCCCCCCTCCTAGTCCAATTCGGACCAGAGGGGGGGAGGGGGCGCGTGGCCCATGCTGGCCGCCCCTCTCTCCTTTCCCCTAAGGCCCATAAGGCCCAATACTCTCCCGGGGGGTTCCGGTAACCCCCCCCCCCCCCGGCACTCCGGTTTGCTCCGAAATCACCCGGAACACTTCTGGTGTCCGAATATAGTCGTCCAATATATCAATCTTTATGTCTCGACCATTTAGAGACTCCACGTCATGTCCGTGATCACATCCGTGACTTCGAACAAACTTCGGTACATCAAAACTTATAAACTCATAATAAAACTGTCATCGTAATGTTAAGCGTGCGGACCCTACGGGTTCGAGAACTGTGTAGACATGACCTAGAACTATTCTCGGTCAATAACCAATAGCGGGACCTGGATGCCCATATTGGTTCCTACATATTCTACGAAGATCTTTATCGGTCAAACCGCATAACAACATACGTTGTTCCCTTTGTCATCGGTATGTTACTTGCCCGAGATTCGATCGTCGGTATCCAATACCTAGTTAAATCTCGTTGCCGGCAAGTCTCTTTACTCGTTACGTAATGCATCATCCCATAACCAACTCATTGGTTACATTGCTTGCAAGGCTTATAGTGATGTGCATTACCGAGAGGGCCCAGAGATACCTCTCCGACAATCGGAGTGACAAAACCTAATCTCGAAATACGCCAACTCAACATGTACCTTTGGAGACACCTGTAGTACTCCTTTATAATCACCCAGTTACGTTGTGACGTTTGGTAGTACCCAAAGTGTTCCTCCGGTAAACGGGAGTTGCATAATTCTCATAGTTACAGGAACATGTATAAGTCATGAAGAAAGCAATAGCAGTATACTAAACGATCAAGTGCTAGGCTAACGAAATGGGTCATGTCAATCACATCATTCTTCTAATGATGTGATCCCACTAATCAAATGACAACACATGTCTATGGTTAGGAAACATAACCATCTTTGATTAATGAGCTAGTCAAGTAGAGGCATACTAGTGACTATATGTGTGTCTATGTATTCACACATGTATCATGTTTCCGGTTAATACAATTCTAGCATGAATAACAAACATTTATCATGATATGAGGAGATAAATGATAACTTTATTATTGCCTCTAGGGCATATTTCCTTCAGTCTCCCACTTGCACAAGAGTCAATAATCTAGATTACATAGTAATGATCCTAACACACATGGAGTCTTGGTGCTGATCATGTTTTGCTCGTGAGAGAGGCTTAGTCAACGGGTCTGCAACATTCAGATCCGTATGTATCTTGCAAATCTCTATGTCTCCCACTTGGACTTGGTCCCGAATGGAATTGAAGCGTCTCTTGATGTGCTTGGTCCTCTTGTGAAATCTGGATTCCTTTGCCAAGGCAATTGCACCAGTATTGTCATAGAAGATCTTCATTGGTCCCTATGCACTAGGTATGACACCTAGATCGGAAATGAACTCCTTCATCCAGACTCCTTCATTTGCTGCTTCAGAAGCAGCTATGTACTCCGCTTCACATGTAGATCCCGCCACGACGCTTTGTTTAGAACTGCACCAAATTACAGCTCCACCGTTTAATAAAAACATGTATCCGGTTTGCGATTTAGAATCGTCCGGATCAGTGTCAAAGCTTGCATCGACGTAACCATTTACGACTAGCTCTTTGTCACCTCCATATACGAGAAACATATCCTTAGTCCTTTTCAGGTATTTCAGGATGTTCTTGACCGCTGTCCGGTGATCCACTCCTGGATTACTTTGGTACCTTCCTGCCAAGCTTATTGCTAAGCATACGTCACGTCTGGTACACAGCATTGCATACATGATAGAGCCTATGGCTGAAGCATAGGGAACATCTTTCATTTTCTCTCTATCTTCTGCTGTGGTCGGGCATTGAGTTTGACTCAACTTCACACCTTGTAGCACAGGCAAGAAACCTTTCTTTGCCTGATCCATTTTGAACTTTTTCAAAATTTTGTCAAGGTATGTGCTTTGTGAAAGTCCTATTAAGTGTCTTGATCTATCTCTATAGATCTTGATGTCCAATATGTAAGCAGCTTCACCGAGGTCTTTCATTGAAAAACTTTTATTCAAGTATCCCTTTATGCTATCCAGAAATTCTATATCATTTCCAATTAATAATATGTCATCTACATATAAAATCAGAAATGCTACAGAGCTCCCACTCACTTTCTTGTAAATACAGGCTTCTCCAAAAGTCTGTATAAAACCATATGCTTTGATCACACTATCAAAACGTTTATTCCAACTCCGAGATGCTTGCACCAGTCCATAAATGGATCGCTGGAGCTTGCATACTTTGTTAGCACCTTTTGGATCAACAAAACCTTCTAGCTGCATCATATACAACTCTTCTTCCAGAAATCCATTCAAGAATGCAGTTTTGACATCCATTTGCCAAATTTCATAATCATGAAATGCAGCAATAGCTAACATGATTCGGACAGACTTAAGCATCGCTACGGGTGAGAAAGTCTCATCGTAGTCAACCCCTTGAACTTGTCGAAAACCTTTCGCAACAAGTCGAGCTTTATAGACAGTTACATTACCATCAGTGTCAGTCTTCTTCTTAAAGATCCATTTGTTCTCAATGGCTTGCCGATCATCGGGTAAGTCAACCAAAGTCCATACTTTGTTTTCATACATGGATCCCATCTCAGATTTCATGGCCTCTAGCCATTTTGCGGAATCTGGGCTCATCATCGCTTCCTCATAGTTCGTAGGTTCATCATGGTCAAGTAACATGACTTTCAGAATAGGATTACCGTACCACTCTGGTGCGGATCTTACTCTGGTAGACCTACGAGGTTCAATAGAAACTTGATCTGAAGTTTCATGATCAATATCATTAGCTTCCTCACTAATTGGTGTAGTTGTCACAGGAACCGGTTCTTGTGATGAACTACTTTCCAATAAGGGAGTAGATACAGTTATCTCATCAAGTTCTACTTTCCTCCCACTCACTTCTTTCGAGAGAAACTCCTTCTCTAGAAAGGATCCGATTTTAGCAATGAAAATCTTGCCCTCAGATATGTGATAGAAGGTGTACCCAATAGTCTCCTTTGGGTATCCTATGAAGACACACTTTTCCGATTTGGGTTCGAGCTTATCTGGTTGAAGTTTCTTCACATAAGCATCGCAGCCCCAAACTTTAAGAAACGACAACTTTGGTTTCTTGCCAAACCACAGTTCATAAGGCGTCGTCTCAACGGATTTTGATGGTGCCCTATTTAACGTGAATGCGGCCGTCTCTAAAGCATAACCCCAAAACGATAGCGGTAAATCAGTAAGAGACATCATAGATCACACCATATCAAGTAAAGTACGATTACGACGTTCGGACACACCATTTCGTTGTGGTGTTCCGGGTGGCGTGAGTTGTGAAACTATTTCGCATTGTTTCAAGTGTAGACCAAACTCGTAACTCAAATATTCTCCTCCACGATCAGATCGTAGAAACTTTATTTTCTTGTTACGATGATTTTCCACTTCACTCTGAAATTCTTTGAACTTTTCAAATGTTTCAGACTTGTGTTTCATTAAGTAGATATACCCATATCTGCTCAAATCATCTGTGAAGGTGAGAAAATAACAATTCCCGCCGCGAGCCTCAACATTCATTGGACCACAAACATTAGTATGTATGATTTCCAATAGATCAGTTGCTCGCTCCATAGTTCCGGAGAACGGCGTTTTAGTCATCTTGCCCATAAGGCACGGTTCGCAAGTACCAAGTGATTCATAATCAAGTGATTCCAAAAGCCCATCAGTATGGAGTTTCTTCATGCGCTTTACACCGATATGACCTAAACGGCAGTGCCACAAATAAGTTGCACTATCGTTATCAACTCTGCATCTTTTGGTTTCAACACTATGAATATGTGTATCACTACTATCGAGATTCAATAAAAATAGACCATTCTTCAAGGGTGCATGACCATAAAAGATATTACTCATATAAATAGAACAACCATTATTTTCTGATTTTAATGAATAACCGTCTCGCATCAAACAAGATCCAGATATAATGTTCATGCTCAATGCTGGAACCAAATAACAATTATTTAGGTCTAAAACTAATCCCGATGGTAGATGTAGAGGTAGCGTGCCGACCGCGATCACATCGACTTTGGAACCATTTCCCACGCGCATCGTCACCTCGTCCTTAGCCAATCTTCGCTTAATCCGTAGTCCCTGTTTCAAGTTGCAAATATTAGCAACAGAACCAGTATCAAATACCCAGGTGCTACTGCGAGCATTAGTAAGGTACACATCAATAACATGTATATCACATATACCTTTGTTCACTTTGCCATCCTTCTTATCCGCCAAATACTTGGGGCAATTCTGCTTCCAGTGTCCAGTCTGCTTGCAGTAGAAGCACTCAGTTTCAGGCTTAGGTCCAGACTTGGGTTTCTTCTCTTGAGCAGCAACTTGTTTGTCGTTCTTTTTGAAGTTCCCCTTCTTCTTCCCTTTGCCCTTCTTCTTGAAACTGGTGGTTTTGTTAACCATCAACACTTGATGCTCCTTCTTGATTTCTACCTCCGCAGCTTTCAGCATTGCGAAGAGCTCGGGAATAGTCTTGTTCATCCCTTGCATATTATAGTTCATCACGAAGCTCTTGTAGCTTGGTGGCAGTGATTGGAGAATTCTGTCAATGACACTATCATCAGGAAGATTAACTCCCAGTTGAATCAAGTGATTATTATACCCAGACATTTTGAGTATGTGTTCACTGACAGAACTATTCTCCTCCATCTTGCAGCTGTAGAACTTATTGGAGACTTTATATCTCTCAATCCGGGCATTTGCTTGAAATATTGACTTCAACTCCTGGAACATCTCATATGCTCCATGACATTCAAAACATCGTTGAAGACCCGGTTCTAAGCCGTAAAGCATGGCACACTGAACTATCGAGTAGTCATCAGCTTTGCTCTGCCAGACGTTCTTAACGTCGTCAGTTGAATCAGCAGCAGGCTTGGCACCCAGCGGTGCTTCCCGAACGTAACTTTTCTGTGCAGCAATGAGGATAATCCTCAGGTTACGGACCCAGTCCGTGTAATTGCTACCATCATCTTTCAACTTTGCTTTCTCAAGGAACGCATTAAAATTCAACGGAACAAACAGCACGAGCCATCTATCTACAAACAAACATAGACAAGCAAAATACTATCAGGTACTAAGTTCATGATAAATTTAAGTTCAATTAATCATATTACTTAAGAACTCCCACTTAGATAGACATCTCTCTAGTCATCTAAGTGATCACGTGATCCAAATCAACTAAACTATGTCGATCATCACGTGAGATGGAGTAGTTTCAATGGTGAACATCACTATGTTGATCATATCTACTATATGATTCACGTTCGACCTTTCGGTCTCCGTGTTCCGAGGCCATATCTGTATATGCTAGGCTCGTCAACTATAACCTGAGTATTCCGCGTGTGCAACTGTTTTTGCACCCGTTGTATTTGAACGTTGAGCCTATCACACCCGATCATCACGTGGTGTCTCAGCACGAAGAACTTTCACAACGGTGCATACTCAGGGAGAACACTTCTCGATAATTAGTGAGAGATCATCTTAAAATGCTACCGTCAATCAAAGCAAGATAAGATGCATAAAGGATAAACATCACATGCAATCAATATAAGTGATACGATATGGCCATCATCATCTTGTGCTTGTGATCTCCATCTTTGAAGCACCGTCATGATCACCATCGTCACCGGCGCGACACCTTGATCTCCATCGTAGCATCGTTGTCGTTACGCCATCTATTGCTTCTACGACTATCGCTACCGCTTAGTGATAAAGTAAAGCAATTACAGGGCATTTGCATTTCATACAATAAAGCGACAACCATATGGCTCCTGCCAGTTGCCGATAACTTCGGTTACAAAACATGATCATCTCATACAATAACATATAGCATCACGTCTTGACCATATCACATCACAACATGCCCTGCAAAAACAAGTTAGATGTCCTCTACTTTGTTGTTGCAAATTTTACGTGGCTACTACGGGCTTTAGCAAGAACCGTTCTTACCTACGCATTAAAACCACAATGATAGTTCGTCAAGTTGGTGCTGTTTTAACCTTCGCAAGGACCGGGCGTAGCCACACTCGATTCAGCTAAAGTGAGAGAGACAGACACCCGCCAGCCACCTTTAAGCACGAGTGCTCGTAACGGTGAAACCAGTCTCGCGTAAGCGTACGCGTAATGTCGGTCCGGGCTGCTTCATCTCACAATACTGCCGAACCAAAGTATGACATGCTGGTAAGCAGTATGACTTGTATCGCCCACAACTCACTTGTGTTCTACTCGTGCATATAACATCAACGCATAAAACCTGGCTCAGATGCCACTGTTGGGGAACGTAGTAATTTCAAAATTTTCCTACGCACACGCAAGATCATGGTGATGGTATAGCAACGAGAGGGGAGAGTGTTCGTCCACGTACCCTCGTAGACCGTAAGCGGAAGCGTTAGCACAACGCGGTTGATGTAGTCGTACGTCTTCACGATCCGACCGATCCAAGCACCGAACGTACGGAGCCTCCGAGTTCAGCACACGTTCAGCTCGATGACGATCTCCGGCCTCCGATCCAGCAGAGCTCCAGAGATGAGTTCCGTCAGCACGACGGCATGGTGACGATGATGATGTTCTACCGGCGCAAGGCTTCGCCTAAACTCCGCGACGATATGACCGAGGTGGAATATGGTGGAGAGGGGCACCGCACACGGCTAAGGAACGATCCGTAGATCAACTTGTGTGTCTATGGGGTGCCCCCCGCCCCCGTATATAAAGGAGCAAGGGGGGAGGCCGGCCGGCCCCTTGGGGCGCGCCAAGGAGGAGGAATCCTCCTCCTAGTAGGAGTAGGACTCCTCCTTTCCTACTCCTACTAGGAGGGGGAAGGAAGGAGGAGAGGGGGAAGGAAAGGGGGGCGCCGCCCCCCCCCCTCCTAGTCCAATTCGGACCAGAGGGGGGAGGGGGCGTGCGGCCCATGCTGGCCGCCCCTCTCTCCTTTCCCCTAAGGCCCATAAGGCCCAATACTCTCCCGGGGTTCCGGTAACCCCCCCCCCAGCACTCCGGTTTTCTCCGAAATCACCCGGAACACTTCCGGTGTCCGAATATAGTCGTCCAATATATCAATCTTTATGTCTCGACCATTTCGAGACTCCTCGTCATGTCCGTGATCACATCCGGGACTCCGAACAAACTTCGGTACATCAAAACTTATAAACTCATAATAAAATTGTCATCATAACGTTAAGCATGCGGACCCTACGGGTTCGAGAACTATGTAGACATAACCTAGAACTATTCTCGGTCAATAACCAATAGCGGGACCTGGATGCCCATATTGGTTCCTACATATTCTACGAAGGTCTTTATCGGTCAAACCGCATAACAACATACGTTGTTCCCTTTGTCATCGGTATGTTACTTGCCCGAGATTCGATCGTCGGTATCCAATACCTAGTTAAATCTCGTTGCCGGCAAGTCTCTTTACTCGTTACGTAATGCTTCATCCCGTAACCAACTCATTGGTTACATTGCTTGCAAGGCTTATAGTGATGTGCATTACCGAGAGGGCCCAGAGATACCTCTCCGACAATCGGAGTGACAAAACCTAATCTCGAAATACGCCAACTCAACATGTACCTTTGGAGACACCTGTAGTACTCCTTTATAATCACCCAGTTACGTTGTGACGTTTGGTAGTACCCAAAGTGTTCCTCCGGTAAACGGGAGTTGCATAATTCTCATAGTTACAGGAACATGTATAAGTCATGAAGAAAGCAATAGCAGTATACTAAACGATCAAGTGCTAGGCTAACGGAATGGGTCATGTCAATCACATCATTCTTCTAATGATGTGATCCCACTAATCAAATGACAACACATGTCTATGGTTAGGAAACATAACCATCTTTGATTAATGAGCTAGTCAAGTAGAGGCATACTAGTGACTATATGTTTGTCTATGTATTCACACATGTATCATGTCTCCGGTTAATACAATTCTAGCATGAATAAAAAACATTTATCATGATATGAGGAAATAAATAATAACTTTATTATTGCCTCTAGGGCATATTTCCTTCACCATGCGCCTAGGGTTGGGGGGAACCCTAAAGGGGCGCCCCCTTGGCTTGGGGGGCAAGCCCCCTCCCCTTGCCCCCCCTCTAGATCTCATCTAGAGGGGCCGACCCCCTTCCCCCTTCGCCCTATAAATAGAGGGGAGGAGGGAGGGCAGCCGCACCACATCCAAGGCGCGGCCCTCCCCCTCTCCAACACCTCCTCCTCCTTCCGCGGTGCTTGGCGAAGCCCTGCCGGAATACCACGCTACTCCACCACCACCACGCCGTCGTGCTGCTGCTGGAGTTATCTTCCCCAACCTCTCCCTCCTCCTTGCTGGATCAAGGCGCAGGAGACGTCACCGGGCTGCACGTGTGTTGAACGCGGAGGCGCCGTTGTTCGGTGCCTAGATCGGAATCAACCGCGATCTGAATCGCTACGAGTACGACTCCTTCATCCGCGTTCTTGTAACGCTTACGCATCGCGATCTTCAAGGGTATGAAGATGCACTCCCCTCTCTCTCGTTGCTAGTCTCTCCATAGATTGATCTTGGTGATGCGTACAAATTTTTTAATTTCTGCAACGATCCCCAATACCAAGGCGGTGCCTTCAGGAAGGATACGGCACCGGAGCGTCGCCACCGCCCGATCCGAGGATCAGAGTTTCGCCTGGAGCACCACGACGGGCAATTATAGCCGCGATGACGCCTTCAAGAAGGGAGCAATCTTCGTCGTCGCTAGTCCGTCCGAAGATAGAGTAGGTTTTCACCCCCGACCAACGTTCACCGCCACCGATCGCCACACCCCGGCTACCACGCCGCCCACACGGCCGTGGCAGTCGGGCAGCACCGAGGCACGAGATCTGCCCATGAGCACCGCGCCACCACCACCAGGGCCGCCGCCCCGAAATCCAAGACCCTGACACCAAGTCCCCCGAGCCCCACCGCTAGCCCTACCGCAGACGGGCGGAAAGGATCCGCCTTTCACACCCCTGGCCGATCCCAACGCCGAGACCCAATAGGCCGGCCACAACAAGCCTCCATCGAGTCGTCCTGCTACATCAGGCGCGAGACGAGCGCAGTCCAGCCGCCGGGCGCGAGACGGGCCGGTCCAGGTGTCGGGCGCGAGACAAGCGTAGTCCTGCTGCCGGGCGCGAGACGGGCCGGTCCTGCTGCCAGGCGCGAGACCAGCTCGGTCCTACGGCACCGGGTGCGAGACGTATGATGGACCGCAGCCGGGAGAAGGCCAGCCCTCCGGTGAGAGACGTGAACGGACGCCGAGGAGAGGGGTCGAGGGCCGATACAGGCAGCCTACAGATGGGCCGACGCCAGGACAATCTGGCCGCCGCCGCCGCCAACCTGCCACCACCTCAGCAGCCGCCGGGCACGCACCCCCGCAGCCATCGCCACTGCGCCGCCACCCAGACCAGCCGAGGGGGCCTCGGTCAGGGCCGCCGCCCGGCCCCAGCCTTCGCGGCCCGCGCCGCCGCGAGGTCAGATCCGAACGAGCCGACGCGGCCATCGTCTCCATCCTTCGACCCGCACCACCACCACCAACTGCCGCGAAGCCACCACCACATGCCGCGTCCACGACAGAGGTGGCCACCAGCAGCCCATGCCGCCGCAACCCGCGCCGTCTTGAGCCAGATCTGGCCGCGCAGGAAACGCCACCGCGCGGGCACAAGCGCGCCACCCGCCCGCGTCCAGCCCTCCGCGCCAGGCCTGCTGCTCCGATCACCGCCGCCGAGCGCAGCCGCGCGCCGCCGCGCCCCGGATCCACGCCGCGCTGCCGCCCGGGAGAGCCCGCCTGCGCCAACCTCCACGAACAGGGAGAGAAGGGGCCCCGCCGCCGCCAGCACCCACCGGGCTTTGCCCGGCGGCGCGGACAGGCGGCGGCAGGGAAGGAAGGGGGAGGGGGGACGCGCGCCGGCGACTAGGGTTATCCCCTCGGTCGCTCGCGGGAGCGACGCGAGGGGAGGGGTTTCTCCGAGAGTGCCACCTTTTGCGGGTTGCTACTTTTTGCTTCTCTTCTGTCCAGTCAGTGATTGCCGCGCCCGCCCGGTCAATTTGAAAAGTTTGGCTGTAGATGCTCTTAGTATCATTACTATGTATGTGAGTCATACTCGGTTGCCGTCTCCGTCACAAACACTTCAATGAAGCTTGTGCGTGCGCCCCGCTCCCCGCCGTGCGCCACATGTTCTTCCATGCCCTAACATCGATTCTCTCCACTTGTCACACCTGAATCGCTGCCGCGCCACCCTCCCCTTCTATAGTGGAGACTCGGCGAACCTAATCCACGCCCTGCTTCCGCCGGCGGCAGGTGCAAAGAACGAATAACTCCCACTTCTAGAGCAGAGATCACACAGCCCACCGAAAGATGAAAAATTCAACTAAAAAGAAAAATATCGGCAGCAACGCGGTGGAGCGCAGCAGGTGCCAGGCCAAACCGAAATGGAAGGTAGCCGGCGGATTCAAGGCGAAGGCCCGGGGTGGCAACCCCCAGCATGCACCCTTTTCTTTCCTTTCCCGTTCCTCGTCGAAACCCATATAAATACGCCGCCACCCTCCCAGGAACGCCGTCATTTGTCTCTTTCCTCCTCTCCTCGCCCGCTCGCCGAGACTGCGTGGCCGCGCCTGCAACACGTCGCCGGCGAGTCGGCGAGCGCGCCCATCGCGCGTGGGAGAGACCTGGTAAGCAAGATCACGTGTCTTCCTCTCTCTCTCTCTCACCTGCTGGTTGCTGCACGTACGCTCATGGCTCATGCCTCTCTGGTGCTCGCATGCCAGTCCAAGGCAGGACGAACACGTACGCACGGGACAGTCAATCGAGGCGTCGCCGGCAGGCCGCGATCGCCGGCGGTACGTTGCCAGCACCCCGATCGAGCGAGACTCTGTCACCGATCGAGCGAGGAAGCAGAGACGCGTCGGCCCCTCCTCGCTTCGTTCCATTTCCTTCTATATCTGCATGGCCCCTTCCACGTCTAGATGCCGTGTTTGTTTCCTTTGCTCGCCTCCTGCTCTGTTCCGACCGATCTGCAGTGCCAGCAGAATTACAGATAAAAAAAAGGAATTACAGGTCGATCTATATATCCTCAAGAGAACAATTACATATCATCTATAGTAGCTAGCCGGATGTGTTTATAGAGATAGGGTGTGCGGGTGTGCATTTAAAGGGATGAATGTATGCGCGTGTATATAAGTGCTTGTACCTATACTGATTTTCAAAAAAAATCTACAGTAGCTAGCGAGTTGAGAATTGCCAAGGGCATTTGAATTTTGACAAGTCTCGTACGTGTGCGACGCGCTGAGGTCCGCATGCCTGAAGTGTGTTACACCGATCACGCGCTCGTCTTATCGCCGTGAAGTCTACTCCCATTCGTATTCACATCAAATTTGCCTTTTACGAGACATGCATGCATGGCAGGTATACACACAAGGGGCATATCCTTTTCGATCAATCCTAGTATAATAAATTTAGGATGCCGATATCCACCACACTTGTGATATAATAGGCATTCGCCCACACATCATGTGTGACCCACACACCGTGTGTGGCATGAGCGTGGGGCAGCCCACACGTGCTGTGTGTGGGCGAACAGTAAAATTGCCCACACGTGTGGGTGCAACTACTTCGTGTCACACGCCCAACAAGTATTACTCAACCCCATCTCGTGCGTGTGGCACGAAGTAAATATGCTCACACATCCTGGCGCGGCTACAATAGGTATCCGTGGGATGACGATTTAGTTGCCATCCGGGATGGCAGGTATGGTTATCCGGGATGGCAAATATGGTTGTAAAAGCATGACAACTCTATCTGTTTTGGTTAACTATAGTTGCCATGTCTAATTTACGATAGTTGCCGTGTGTAATCAAACCATAGTTGTGTGATTAACTACTTGCCACATATGATCAAACAATAGTTGCCATGTGTGTTTACCTAGTTGCCACGTATGGTTAGTCACAGTTGTCATGTATGTTTATCTGATTGCCACGTACGTGCAACTGCAGTTGCCGTCTAGCAGACGAATCATAGTTGTCATGTGTGTTTACCTAGTTGCCATGTACGCGCAACTGCAGTTGTCATCCAACAATGTACGACTGTCGTGTGGGCGAAAAGCAGTTCGCCCACACGCGGGTGGACTAGGTGATGGCTGTGCGGACAGAAACTAGTTCGCCCACACAAGACAGCTGGCAACCGCGTGCTGTGGGGCGTGTGGACGACCTCTTCAATGCCCACACACGGCCTTGTTCTACGTGGCACACGAAAACTGCCTCGGTATGTCAAGATTTATGCAAACTTAACTGGACGATGATCCAAACGTATGGGCGAGTTGCAATGTTGTTATACGTGTGGGCGTTAGTGTTTTCGTAAATTTATTCAAGATTGCAATCCCATAGTACTACATTATTTTGTACGGTTACTGCTATATTTCCAAATCTAATAAACTGAAAAGGCCTTGGTTGCACATCGCCCCGGCCGAGAGCGGCCGCAATAGCTCGACATGTCAGTAAATGCTGCCGTAACTCTACTCATTTTGCTACTCTTGAATGATAATTACCCCTTTCAGTTTTATTAAAGCACATCTAGATGTGCTCCAAGTATTACACATCTAAGCCTAATATCATTGATTTTATGCTAAGATTTATGCAGGCATTTTTTTTTATGTTTTACTTTTGTTTCTAATTTGATTGAGTTATTTAGATGTGTGATAAATAGGGCACTTCTAGATATGCCCTAGAGTAGATCCTTATCCTTTAGAGTGGTTGCCAATTGGTAACTGCTTAGCGGCTTTTTTTGGATGTCATTAACTAATTAATTGCTTGCATGCATGGTCCAGGCCGGGCTTGCTTTTGCATCCCTTGTTTTCAGGTTTCTTTCCCCTCTCTATACGGGTGAGATCAGGTCGGCCGTTTTACTTCTCGTTGCTCAGTCATGCTTTGGAAGGTACATACTCTACTCCGTTTACGAATTAAGATTCTTGCCTCAAGTTGATTAATCGCATATGCATGTGCACAATGCTTCTTCTTTTTTAGAGAGGGGGGGGGGGGGGGGGCGGGGGCATGTGCACACTTTGCTCTGTGAATTCATTTCTGCTTTTCTTTTCTATTTTTGTAAAATAAAAATAACGCGGGGGTGGGGGGAGAGGGGGTCAGGAATTTCCCGCTTGGATATATTTCCAAAAGGAGGCAGCCCTCAAATGTTCACAACAAAGGTAAAGGGAATCACAAAAAAAAATCAGAGGGAGTACCAAGGCAAGCAATCCAGCGGTCTGCTACACGGCTGTCCTTCTGACATGCTCCGTGGTGGCTGCACCTCTTGGTCGTATGGGCAACAAGGGATTTAGCGGCGGGAGGCTCTGGCCTGCTCCGGCGGTACCCAGATCTGGTCTAGTTGGGCTTGCTCTGGTTGCAGTGGTGAAGATGAAAGAATAGAGGGCAGAGGATAGGAAGCACATTCTTTGGATTCCTCTGCCCCCCCCCCCCCAGGACGACACGGGTGGCGCTCCCATCCGCTGCCTCTGGCGCTCCTTCCTTCCCCGTCCTCTCCCTCGCCGCCGCCGCCGGTCAGTGCCGCTGGGTAAAGCTGCAGTGGTGTGGAGGAGGTCGGTCGTTCCTACTTCTCGTTGCTCAAACAGTTGAGTTGTTGTCGCGGCTCGCGAGAATTGGTCAAGCACAGAGTCATGCTTTGGAAGGTACATACTCTACTCGGTTTAAGAATTAAGATCCTTGTCTCAAGTAGATTAATTGCATATGCATGTGCACCCTTATTATTATTATTTGAGAGAGAGAGAGAAAGGGGCATGTGCACTCTTGGCTTGGCCCTACGCGTTGATATTCGAGAGTTTTGTCTGGTTAACTTTGATGCCATTTAGTTGCTCGTGGGTGATAAACAATCCGATCAAACTTTTGTGTTTCATTTTTGCTTTTCTTTTCTATTTTTGTAAGAAAAAAATCAAAGCCAAGGGAGAGAGGGGGGTGCGGGAATTTCCCACCTGAATATATTTCCAAAAGGAGGCAGGTCTCAAATGTTTACAAAGAAGGTAAATGGAATCACCAAAAAAGAAAAAAGAGAAATCAAAGGCAGCGGGGGGGGGGGGGGGGTCGAAAGGCGAGCAATCCGGCGGCCTGGTTCAGGATGATAGGCAGTCGAAAGATGTGAGCGCCAAGAGTAGCATCATCCCGACATGCCTTCAAAAGCAGAGGGAGAGAGAGGGTGTGAGGCCTCTAAACCCCAAGACCACCTCATTGTGGTGCTTCTAGAGTTGCCAACAAGGCAAGATGGCGAAGGAATTGGTAGTGTCGGGGCTAACAGCGGTGGACACGTCCATGAGGCGCAGATTTCACACTTAGGCGCTTTTTCAAGAACAACAATCCCAACCGAGTTCTAGAACCATGAAGCAAACATGCATCGAAAGATCAGGTGATCGACAGTTTCATGGGGTTCACGGCAGAGGGGACTCCCCCATGCCTTTCAGGGAGACAATCCTATTTGTTTATTTCTAAGAAAAATCCAGTTCGATACACTTTCCCCTCTCGGGCTCTGGAGGCGCCAACCCTAGCGCCGAGAAGCCCTCGCCTCCATGAGATCCCCTTGCCGCTGCCGCTGACGGCGGCGGTGGCGGCTCCCGGCCCACAAAGACGCCGGGCATGGTCGGCGCCCGACAGGCCTCCCTCGCATGGGGGAGGGCGTCAAGCGGGCCGCGTGGGTGAGTTCTTCCGGTTTGGCGGAGCACAACGAGGTGCGCGTGTGGGGAACAACAAGGAGCGCAGGCATGGCGGAGCACAGCGCGGTGCGTGGTGGGGCATAGCGAGGAGCGCGGGCACAACGGAGCATGGTGATGCACAACGTGGAGCATAGTGGAGGAGCACGGGTGTGGGGTGCCATCCAGGTGGCGCTGGCATGGGTGATGAAGGAGGCGGTGCCGCTCAGACATGGAGAGGCACAGCGATGCTCGGCCAGGTGTTGCTGCACGAGCAGCGGCCGGACCTTGTTGCGGTGTTTGGACGAGCGACGATGGCCTCCTGGTGGCGCTGGTGCAGGTGCTAAAGGAGAGGGCTTGGCCAAGATCTAGGGCTCATTGCTGCCCGATCTAGCGCTCCAGGCCGCAACCGCTACGCTTCTACCTGCCAGGAGTTGGTGGGTTGGGTGCTGCATGAGGTCGAGATGTGTTCCTGTGCTGCGGGGTCTTGGTCATGCCGGAGGTGGAAGGTGGGCCGTGTTCCGGAGGCTGTGCAGTGTGTCAGTGTTCCATGACGTTCTGATCACATTGGTGAGGTGCTGCGGCGGTGGCGGAGTAACCCAACATGGACAATGGCCTCAATACGGTGGGGATGGTTGGAAGTGCACAACATTACAGATGAAAATTTTGCCCGTCTTCGGCCGGTGCTAGCGGTGACGGCGCCTGTAGGTATCGTTTCCCTCCTTGGAGGCGTCGCGGAGGTGTGCCCGCATTTTCCCCTCTTGCTTGGGTTGTTGTCTCCGGGCGAAAGCCTAGGTCCCTTTTCGGATCGGCGATGGCGGTGTCTCGACGCCGTGACTGTTGAGAGCCTCATGTGGGCAGACATAGTTGGAGGTTTTGTGTTGCGGCTCTTCGATGCTTGCCGCTAGTCCAGGTAGATCTTCATCGGCGCAATGTACACCGTTGCCGGTGAGTCAAAGACGATAACTTGCTCGGGTTTGTCCAAATCCCGCCATCCACTCGCCATCTCCTTTTAGGCATTCTAGGGTGGTTGGTGCATCGGCAAGGGAGGCTCGGTTGTAGTTGTTGCTCTTTGAGGTGATCGGTGTTGGTCGAGACGCGGTTTTGTTGTTTTGCTTAGAGCAGACTCCTTGCGTTGCGTTGTAATGTGTGTGGTGGTTGATCTAAAACTTAAATTGTATATAAAGCCATTTGTAGAACCGCACATCATTCAGGCCCTGGCCATGGGCAGCCCGGCCCAAACGGCCCTGCCCGACCCGGCCCAAAAAAGCCCGACCCGTCTCGGCCCGACGCTGCTCCTAGGCTGGGCTTGGGCCTAGATTTTAGGCCCGAAGACTAGGATGGGCCGAGCCCGGGCCCGGTGTTTTTTTGCAGTGACGGGCCGGGTTTGGGCCTGAAAAGTAGGCCCGACAGCCGGGCCGGGCTCGAGCCTCAGTTTTCTACCTCTGGTCAGGCCTGGCCCGGTGGATGGCCAGGTATAGGTTGCAGCGACACATCCTCAGTGAGTGAACTTTCCGTATATACGGGTCTTCTGGAGGTCGTTTCAATATAAAGCCATTTTATTTGCTCAAAAAATATAAAGCTATTTTACAATTAAACGATTTTAATACGGTCGGAGCACTGACCCCTACCCGCCGCCAAGAAAGAAGTTTGTGCGTTCCAGTCCCCCCACCACGGCACCACCACCGCCGCCATAGCTCACCGTGAGCTTCGCCGGTCAAGAATTCCGCAACCATTCCGCGTAAACGCAAGTACCCGGCCGTGCGCCGCTGGCCCGCGGATTGATCGAGGCCTCTCGCTGTAGCTCCGAGGGACGCGACGCTGCAGCTTCCCCTCGCGCTCTTATCCGTTCCCGCCGTCGCCTCCCTCGCCGCGCGCCGACCTCTGCCTGTCCCTCGTCATCGCCCCGGCCCTGGCGGCTCCCTTTCCCCTTCTGGTGCCTCCGAGATCACCAGGACCGTCTAGGCCAACACCACGGGTCGGGGGTGACGACGGACGATGAGGAACGTCATGACGTACCGGACGATTGCCGGTGAGCCCATGTGCGAGGTGAAAGAGCACCGGGCAGCATTGCCGGAGAAGAGGGAGAAGGAAAGAGCTGTGATGGATTGTCCGCGGGTGAATCCGAACCGGCGCCCACAACCTGTTCGATGTATTGGCTGTGTGTGTGGATGTGGAAACAACCAGCAAGGAAGGGCATTTTGCTACAAAGGTGGAAGTGTAAAATGAACTTTTTGACCCTGACAGAGTAGCATCTTCAGGTAAGTGCTGCAAATGGCATGCCATATCTGGAAAGTTTGTACAAGAGCAATCTTGCACGTGCAACTTCTTTGGAAGTTGGCGATGGTATTTAGAATTACATTGGCATGTATCCAGATTCCACTTGCCTGGGACTCTTAATCTTACACAGTAATTTCTCATTTCTTATTTAGCATGTGTATATACCTAGAACACCAGCTTAAGCTTTGTTGAATCACCTTCTGCTTTGTTGATCCACGATTGTCTATTGGCTCATGGAAGATGCCCTGATCAGTTTTTTCTGCCAAGTACTCCCTTAGTTTCTAAATATAAGCCTTTTTAGAGATTTCAATTAGGACTACATTTAGATGTACATAGACATATTTTAGAGTGTAAATTCACTCATTTTGCTTTGTATGTAGTTGGTATTGGAATCTCTAAAAGGGCTTATATTTAGGAACGGAGGGGATATTTTTTAGCACCTTATTTCATTTGTTTCTGCAAGATTTTGGTTTGATGTATTGTCATTGTTCAAAACTCTGTTACCTCAGCACTGATACTTACTCTTGATTGTCCCCTCCTTTTCCAGGATAGCCTCTACCTGCTGGTCCAACTTATCTGTATTATCCGTATATCTGCATCGCCGCAATCTGATAAAAGGAATCTATTTGTTCTGAGGAATGCAATTCCTCAAGGGAAAGGCTTTCTCAGTGACTGGTTTGATCCAAAAACTCCTCCATGCAGCTGGTCAGGTATAACTTGTGCGGGAGACGCGGTTGTGGCCATAGATCTGTCCCATGTGCCACTCTATGTCCCCTTTCCGTCATGCATCGGGGCATTCCAGTTGCTTGTTCGGTTAAAGGTCAGTGGATGTCAGTTCAATGGTGAGCTCCCGGAAGTTGTGGGAAATTTGCGGCAGCTCCAGTACCTAGACCTGAGCAATAATCAGCTCGCTGGCCCCCTACCAGTTTCACTATTTGACTTGAAGATGCTTAAAGAACTGGTGCTTGACAAAAACTGCCTTTCCGGACAACTGAGCCCTGCCATTGGTCAGCTTCAGCACCTCACTAAGCTATCCATGTCCATGAATTCCATCTCTGGAAGCCTTCCTCCAGAGCTGGGAACCTTGCAGAACCTGGAGTTTCTGAACCTTAACAGGAACACATTCAGCGGGTCGTTACCGGCAGCTTTCTGTAATCTGACCCGGCTCTCATACCTTGCCGCAAGCAATAACAGCCTCACTGGATCAATATTTCCTGGAATAGGCGCATTGGTGAACCTCAGGAGACTTGTTTTGTCGTCAAACGGTTTGACTGGGCCAATTCCTGAGGAGATTGGTCAACTAGAAAACCTGGAACTTATAAATTTAATGAACAATGGTTTCACTGGAAGCATTCCAGAAGAGATTGGTCACCTAAAGCGGCTAAAAGTGCTTAAACTCTCCAACTGCGAGTTCAATGGTGCCATACCTCGGTCAATCGGTGGTCTTGAAAGCTTGATGACTCTTGATATATCAGGGAACAACTTCACTGCTGAACTCCCAACATCTGTCGGTGAACTGAGCAATCTAACTAAATTGTTAGCAGTTCATGCAGGGCTCACTGGGGCCATACCGAAAGAACTTGGTAACTGCAAGAAGATTACTGTTATAGACCTGTCCTTCAATCATTTTACTGGCTCTATCCCTGAAGAACTTGCAGAGTTAGAAGCTATTATCAGCTTTAAAGCGGAAGGTAACAGACTGTCGGGCCGCATTCCAGATTGGCTTCAAAACTGGGGGAATATTATGTCTATATTGTTGACGAACAACATGTTCAGTGGGCCTCTGCCATTGCTGCCTTTGCAACATTTGGTTGAATTCTCTGCCGGAAAGAACCTGCTCTCAGGCCCTATCCCTGCCGGGGTGTGTCAAGCTATCTCTCTGCGATCACTCAACTTGTATAGTAACAATCTGACAGGGAGTATTAAGGAGACATTCAAAGGATGCAGGAACCTCACTATACTGAGTTTGCAAGTTAACCAGCTCTGTGGTGAGATACCAGAATACTTGGCTGAGCTACCGCTAGTTAGCCTGGATCTCACCCAGAACAATTTCACGGGGTCTCTGCCTGACAAGTTCTGGGAGTCATCAACTGTTCAGGAACTCTATCTCAGTGATAATAACCTCACCGGCATGATCCCTGAGAGCCTTGCCGAACTTTCCCACGTGAAGATTCTGCGGATTGACAATAACTACTTGGAAGGACCAATTCCACGGTCGGTCGGCACTCTAAAGGGTCTGATAACATTGTCTCTGCATTGCAATATGTTGTCTGGGAACATCCCGGTAGAGCTATTCAACTGCACAAACCTCGTCACGCTAGACCTGAGCTATAACAGTCTGACCGGACACATCCCAAGGGAGATATCACGCTTGACACTGCTTAATAGTTTGGCTTTGTCTAATAATCAGCTGTCAGGCACTATCCCTTCCGAGATCTGTGTGGGATTCTCGCGCGTGTCTCGCGTTGATTTGAGATTTTATCAGCACCAACGACTTCTTGACCTGTCATACAACCAATTGACTGGTCAGATCCCAACAACGATCAAGGATTGTGCTATAGTGGCGGAACTATGCCTGCAAGGCAACTTGTTGAATGGAACTATTCCTGCAGAGCTTGGCGAACTGACGGGTCTTGCAACCATTGACCTGTCTTTCAATGCATTAGTAGGACATATGCTTCCTTGGTCTGCGCCATCTGTACAACTTCAGGACCTTTCTCTGTCTAATAACCGCCTGAATGGATCCATTCCTGCTGAGATAGGCCACATTCTTCCTGCAATTTATAAGCTGAACTTGTCGGGTAACACGCTTACTGGCAATCTACCCCCGTCTTTGCTCTGCAACCACCACCTAAGCCGTCTGGATGTCAGTAACAACAACCTCTCTGGAGAAATCCTATTCTCCTGTCCCGATGGGGATGAAGGATCCTCGAGCGCCCTGAACACGTTCAATGCAAGCAATAACCATTTCTCAGGGAGCCTCGATGTGTCTATCTCTAACTTCACAGGGCTGACCTCTCTTGATATCCACAGCAATAGCCTCAACGGGAGCCTGCCTTCAGCTGTCTGCAATGTTACCACTTTGAACTATCTTGACTTATCAAGCAACGATTTCAGTGGCACCATCCCATGTGGTATATGTGATATGTTTAACCTTGTGTTTGCCAACTTCTCTGGTAACCACATTGTTGGCACGTACAACTTAGCGGACTGTGCTGCTAATAACATCAATCACAAGGCGGCTCATCCATCTTATCGAGTTTCACTAGCAGCAATCGTCTGTGGCATTACGATCATTATCATTCTATTGGTTCTTCTGGGGGTTTATTTGAGACGGAGACTATTGAAGAGAAGGTCCTCATGGGCTCTTGTACCTGTGAGCAAGACCATGGTGACCTCAGAGGAAACCTTAAGGAGCAAACTCCTAGGGAAGAAGTCACGGGAGCCTCTGAGTATCAACCTCGCGACATTTGAGCACTCACTGATGAGGGTCGCCGCAGATGATATCTTGAAAGCCACTGAGAATTTCAGTAATCTACACATCATAGGCGACGGCGGCTTTGGCACTGTCTACAGGGCAGCACTCTTCGGAGGCCGGCAAGTTGCTGTCAAGAGGCTGCACGGTGGCCACCAGCTCCAAGACAACCGTGAATTCCAAGCTGAGATAGAGACCATTGGGAAGGTGAAACACCCAAACCTTGTTCCCCTCCTTGGCTACTGCGCTTCCGGCGATGAGCGGTTCCTGATCTATGAGTACATGGAGCACGGGTGCCTCGAGGCATGGCTGAGGAAGAACCGGACCGACGCAGCCTACGCGCTGGGATGGCCGGACCGTCTTAAGATATGCCTCGGCTCTGCCAAGGGCCTGGCGTTCCTGCACCACGGCTTCGTGCCCCATATCATCCACCGGGACATGAAATCGAGCAACATCCTGCTGGACTGGGACCTGGAGCCGAGGGTCTCCGACTTCGGCCTCGCGAGGATCATCAGTGCGTGCGAGACCCATGTCAGCACCAACCTCGCCGGCACGCTCGGCTACATCCCCCCGGAGTACGGGCTGTCGATGCAATGCACCGCGAGGGGCGACGTCTACAGCTTTGGCGTCGTCATGCTGGAGCTGCTGACCAGACAGGCGCCGACGGGGCAGGAGGTGGATGAAGGCGGCGGAAGCCTCGTCGGCTGGGTGCAGTGGATGGTGGCGCGCCACCGTGAGAAGGAGGTGTTCGATCCCTGCCTCCTGCCGGCTTCGGGCGCGTGCAGGCAGCAGATGGCGCGCGTGCTCGCCATCGCCCGGGACTGCACCGCCGACGACCCGTGGGCGAGGCCGACCATGCTGGAGGTGGTGAAGGGCCTGAAAGCGACACAGATGATGGAAAGCTCGCCTCCGGCGACGACACTCTCCAGAGCGGACCTCCGGTGGTGACAGTCTCTCCAGGGAGGACATGTGATCCAGACAAGACAGCATGCTCTTTACTACCGTGTGAACTGGAAATCGCCAGATTAAGCTTCAGATTCTCCTTTTTTGATGTTTGCCGCAGGGCTATTGCATCCATCTAAGGAATCCGGCGAATGCTATCGGAACAACTCTATAGCATAATGCAGGCCAATGATAAACCCTTTTTGCGAGGGATAACCTCTCTTCTTTTCATTTCATTTCTGAAAGGCGACAGCCCAATCGTTGTAAGCTTGTATCAGCAGAGTAAGCTTCAGTTATCTGGAGAATGTGACGAGTCACTGCAGCAACGGTGCTGCTGAAGTGCTGACCAAGCTGCATACATGCATCCTCAAATAATGTTGTGACTCTTCTTTTGAGATTTTAGCCGGTTACAAGATATATATGCACCGTCTCCTTGATCTGGTAGTTTATATGTGTGGCCAGCTCGGGAGATGCAATGCCTGGTATATACTACTTCCTCCGTTCGAAAATACTTGTCCTAAAAATGGATAAAATGGATGTATCTATAACTAAAATAAGTCTAGATACAACCATTTTTAGGACAAGTATTTCCGGACGGAGGGAGTAGTATAAGTCTTTTTAGAGATTGCACTATGGACTACATACGGAGCAAAATGAGTGAATCTACACTATATACATTCGTGTGTAGTTTGTAGTGGAATCTCTAAAAAGACTTATACTCCATCCGTTCCTAAATACTCCCTCCGTTCCTAAATATAAGTCTTTGTAGAGATTTTACTATGGACCACATACGGATGTATATATATGCATTTTAGAGTGTAGTTCATTCATTTTACTCCGTATGTGGTCCATAGTGGAATGTCTCCAAAGACTTATACTCCCTCCGTTCCTAAATATTTGTCTTTCTAGAGATTTCAAATGGATACCACATACGGATGTATATAGACATATTTTAGAGTAGATTCACTCATTTTGTTCCGTACGTAGTCACTTGTTTGAATCTCTAGAAAGACAAGTATTTAGGAACGGAGGGAGTATAAGTCTTTTTACAGATTCCACTACAAACTACATACGGATTTTATAGACATATTTTAGAGTGTAGATTCACTCATTTTGCTCCGTATGTAGTCCATAGTATAATCTCTAGAAAAACTTATATTTAGGAACGGAGGGAGTATTTAGGAATGGAGGAAGTAGAACCTGCCCGTCTAAAAGACCATTCGCAAAAAAAAAGAAAAAGAAAAGAAAGAGTTCAGCTCCAAGACATTATACTGGACGTGCAAATAGGCAATGTTTTCTTTCACTTGTGTCAAATGCATGGATGTATGTCGTAGGGGTCTAAAGTTGCTGAGATGCTGTTTCTAAGAACAAGTACTACAATGCTGAACCTGAGGGGTATAATTCAGAACTTATCTTTGTGACTTTGCACTGGCAGGTTGTATTATTCCCTGAGTCTGAAGTCCAGAGCTGCTTCGATCGGCAAGCGAGCAAACATAAATGGAAGCAGTTTGTTTCATACTCCCTCCGTCCGGAAATACTTGTCATCAAAATGGACAAAAAGAGATGTATCTAGAACTAAAACACGTTTAGATACATCCTCTTTTATCCATTTTGATGACAAGTATTTTCAAAAGGAGGGAGTAGCTTCGAGTGACGCGTCCTCTTGCAAATGTTTCTGTCCACACAATGAACTGAAAGTGGCAGAGGCGAAATTCTGGTTCGAGCCCTTATAGTTATAGTTTTTTAGTAGTGATCTCCGTTCATGGAGATCACAAGGCCATTGATACCCTCTGTGGTACTGTGGGATGGAAGAGTGGCTATCAAAAGAGAAAAACTTTCACACCGTTGGCAAATTCCACCATTTCTCCCGCTTGAATCTCGTTCAATCCATAAACACGTGCAATCCCATCTCCAACTGAGGCCACTCATCGATCTCATCCACTTGAAAATTCATGTAAAAGTTGGTCATTCTACTTTCTAAGAGTTGCGAGTTCTGCATATCCGAGGATTATATCATGTTTGGAGCATGGAATCAAGCCATAGACAACGGTCGGTCATCCAATCAACCAGATAGCTGTCAAAAGCACTGAAACAAAAAGCTATATCTATTGTTACCTATGTTTATACTTGTCAAGCGTACAAAAAAACATTCATCATCATCACTTCTTTACATCTCCTATATATATGCACATATATGGCATACTGGCAACAACACCAAGCACATAGCTGTTTCCCAGCTTGCAAATTTCCACGGAGCTCATCTGGCTACACATGCATCAGATGATCCTTTTCCTCCTTTACCCACATCAATGGATCGACGAGATATACTATATGGTTACGCTTTCATTGAAGAGCGCGTGCAATCCCAGCTTAACTCCACTTCTTGCCTCGGCAAGTAGCAAGATTTCTTGTGTGCGTCAACTTCTTTGCATTGCTGAAACCTCTCAGTAAGTAAACCTTATCGGCACGAATACGTGTAAGATATCAACATCCCCAGCTATCTGTCGGAGGCGATGGCTTCTTCGATCCTCCTAACGACGATGCTGAGACCATGTCCGCTTTCGAGTGCTTTGACGGCAGCTCTATGCGCTTTCTTGTGCCACTTCAGGAGGTTGTAAGACTGCATCACTGACCAGCGAGCTCTATTTGCCATCTGGTGATAAGCAACGAAAGATACTCATGGACTGTTTTGGTTTATTAAGACAAAGGTAAGAAGAGACACATCAGAAGAAGAATATGGACCTGTGCGACAGAAAGCGGAGGATCGAGCAGAACACACAAACTCCTGAATAAATTCTCGTCATTTTCTCCTCCTTCTGCCTCCCCGTATACAAGTGCTTCTGCGGCGATTCCAGCAAACAGAATCATGCAGTATCTGCAATTACGGTCTCGCTTCAGTACAGAAGAGACGATGTCCAACAACTCCGAGTGTCGAAATCGAAACATAACGCCTGGTTACATACCTGTCAAATGCTGTACTAGACAGATGACCCTCACCAAGTTCTTTCTCCATCTTTGCATCCCAGAACTGTGTTCCTGCCTGCAGAGGTGTGAGATTACACATCTTGAGATCTCCATGAAAAGCATATCTCAGATCCTTCAGGATTTTTTTGACAGATTGTGCCACAATCTGCACAAAGAAAAACAAGGAAGTCTAATCCTATAGTCTTACTCTTACGAGCACTGGCGGAGCCACCTCCTGGCAACCCTGGGCAGCTGGCCGGACTCGGCTGGCAAGCCTCCCTTAGAAACAATATATTCTTTTAGTAGAAAAAGTGATGTGTTTGAGGTTGAAGACTAATGTTTGGGCAAAAGTTCACTACCATATCAATGCACATGAAATTATTCATGATGTAGCACACAACGAGCAATCTGGTTCTATGTTTAAGCTAGATTATGAGAAGGCCTGATAGAGTAAATAGAGAATTTCTTAATTCTATGATGCACCAGAGAGGCTTTGGTGCTAAATAGATGAATTTGATACAATCCTTGCTCTATAAAGGATCTGTTGGTGTTTTAGAATTAATGACATCAATAGCAACTTCTTTGAAGCTGGTCAACCCTATCTCTCCTTTACTATTTAACCTAGTAACTGATTGTTCACTAGAATGCTGATGAAATCTCCTAGGCATGGTTTAATATCTGGTTTGAAAAAAAAATCTGCCATGATCCTTAAGCGGATCCTCTCTTGCTTGGAACAAATATCCGTCACAAGTGTGAACTAATGCCTATCAACATCGATGTTGATTAGGGACAAACTTATGCCCAAACCTTATGTTACAGATTAGGGGAATTTCCTATGAAGTATCTTGGAGTTCCCTTGCACTATAACAAACTTAGAAAGGAGGACTTGCAACCTGTCATTGATAGTGAGAAATTAGTTCTATTCAATCCTGCTAAGCAAATATTCCTATTTACATGATGAGTGTCATTAAATTCCCTAAATGGGCTATAGCTCTCATAAATTCTCAGATGGCATACTGCTTCTGGATGATCATGAAGGACACCATAAATATCATCCAGCCCATTGATATCTGTTGGCACAGGAAAAAAAGAATCTGGAGCCAATTGGTATCTGTTCACACAGGAAAAAATAATTTGGTGGTTTAGGGATACAGATATGAATGTGTGTCTCTAGACTTTGGGTTAAAAGATACTCCCTCCGTCCCATAATGTAAGACGTTTTTTCACACTACACTAGTGTCAAAAAACGTCTTACATTATGAGAAGGAGGGAGTACCATTTAATGACAACAAACTCTAGAAACAGATAATTGTTTTGTAAGTATAGAACTCAGGACCCAAACTTATTTGCCTGTCCTACCAATGATATCTCACCCTTTTGGAGGGTGTCTTATGGGCTGCAAAAGCTGGTATGATGGGATATCAGTGGAAGGTTGGAAATGTCAAAAAGGTTAAGTTCTTGGAAGACCATTGGTTTGGCAGCTCAAATCTGCTATTCAATTCTAGGAGTTGTCTTTCAAAAAAAAAAAATTCTAGGAGTTGTATGGGCATAATATTGCCCTGACATCTGGGATTGGGTGCAATATAAAAGATACTTTTAGAAGATGTGTAGATCAGAATCGGCTCAACAAACAGTTTGATGTGATTCATATTGCTAATTCGCTTCAGATTAATGAGTATGATCATGCTATTATCTGGGAAGTTTGAATCAAAAGGGATGTACTCTGCTAGTTAATTTTACACTATCATCAACTTTAAGGGAGTTATGCCTGTACATGTTCCTGCTGTTTGGAAGCTAGCTGTCCCACCAAAAATCCACATTTTCTTGTGGTTACTGGCTAATAACAGGCTCCTACCTAGAGACAATTTGAATAAAAGACAGAATGTGCCTGATCTATCATCTGTACTCTCTTCTGAAGCTGAGGCATGCATGCTTGGAAAGTGATCTCTCATTTCACTGGACTTCCAGGCATTACTAACTTACTTTGAGGCTGGAGCTTGTTTGTGGATAAGTAATACAACCATAAAGTAGCAAATGACGCTATGGGGGTTGTGGAAGCTTCATAATCATATTTGCTTTAATCGAGCACATATTTGTCTGGAATGCGGGTGAGTTGGCGGAAAATTGCTGCATTTCTTTCAGTGGCGGCTCCTGTGCTCAGAGGGTGCAAGAGAGCAGATATACAGAGTGGTTCCATCCTGAGTCTCTGAAGATGGAGTTCCCATGGCCGCGTCATGCTAATTCTGAAGCCTGGGAAGGTACTACGGCCAGTCTTGTGCGCTGGGCCGCTGGCTGGAGGCCACCTCGCTGAAATTTGTGAAGAATGGGATGATGCTTCATGTCGTCCCCAACATCTGAGTGTGATCTGGGGTTCTGGTCGTGTGGATATCTTTTGTTATCTCCTTGTAACACGGTTAATAGATGTACGAGACGTTCTCTGAACTTTTTATTTACTTCTTTTGTTTTGCTGGGGTAACGCCTCTGTTATTCCCCCGTGGACTGGTGATGTAAAACCTGAACCGATTTGGTTTCGTGATCAATGGAACTGGGGCGGGGACCTATTCTTTTAAAACTACCATAGCCACAGTTAGGCTTTGCCCAGGCTCCAAAGGCCGGCTAGCTCAGCCACTTCTTACAAGACATATTTCTTTAGTCTTGGCTACCACATACCAACTTGGTGAGGTGTATTAGCCTTCTAGATCAGCAAAGACTTCTAAAACTGCATCTAAATCCAACTTGAAAACAAAATACTTCTGCATACTTATTTAATAATATATGCAGGAACATGGGCAGATTGAACTCAGTCACACCACTTTGCTAGTGATGGCAGTAGAACATTTGTTACTTGTAAGTAACCTTAACTCAAAATTTTGAGAAGGCGGGATGATGTATTGAAATGACAGAAATTACACTACTTCATCAGATAATAAACATAAAAAACAACTAGCACAACATACATGAAATAAATAATAAAAAGTAGTAAAGGTGGTACCTGGCCTTGAATGCCCATCCGCAGTGCCACAAAGGGATCCAGGATGACTCCTCGTATGGGGCAGCCCATTAGATAAGCTAGACACAAGTTCATGAAAGTAAGATATTTTAGGGTAAAAACTAGTCTCAGAAGTCAGATGTTATACAGATAGCCATTGTTCCAAATATCGGCCAGTTAGTCGCTACTCGGTGGGTCACCAAATAACCAATTAACTGGTTTATC
The DNA here is from genome assembly GCF_018294505.1 of Triticum aestivum. Lineage (NCBI taxonomy): Eukaryota > Viridiplantae > Streptophyta > Magnoliopsida > Poales > Poaceae > Triticum > Triticum aestivum. The sequence goes on from NC_057810.1 coordinate 234,781,415, forward strand.
GGCCAACTAACGGGCCGATTCGCCTATATAATCCCTTATCGTCACCTGACGGATATGGTACCAGTTACCGATATCCTGAACAATGCAAATAGCAGACTGCAAAACTAACACATAAAAGCTACCATCCTAAAGTTGGAACGATACAGGAACTTGAGACCATAAAACAGTGTGAGACATTGAAGGAAAGAAATACCAGTAAGAAGATGTCCGGCTTCATGTACAAGGACTCTGCGCTTGTATGGAGGCCAGAAACATGAGATTTGTGCAGCACAAGTACCACCAAGAAAAAGCGCATCTGCTGTTGCTAACGCCAATATCGCAGCCAAGTTAGGCCGTACATCCACTCCTTGGGTTAGTAGAAAAGATGCACCACCAAAAAAAGTAGCCAGAACATAACGAGAATTTCCTGAGAGACCCCACTTCTTTGGTGCAAGCTTTGCAGCTGAGAAAAGTAAAACATGAAGAAGATAAGGGCTACATAAGAAGGTGAAGTCCTAAATTGGTGCATTATCCTATTTCACATATCCACGGGTAAGACAAGGAGTGTTGCAGTATGAGTTTAAAAAACAGTGCCACTTCAATGTTTGAATAAGGAAGAACACAGATGAAAGAAAGGGAATATTGCCTCAATTTTCACCTTCCAGGCCTGTCATCTCCTTCAAAATTGTCGGTGTAACTTCTCTCGGTCCCTCCAGAACTGCAGCAAAAAGGGTATAAATATCTCTTGACCTAAATGAAATTATCACTGCACTGCTGTAAATACAGTGTAAGCCAAGTGCAAATTTTCAGGGCATTCCTTGACTGAATCAGTACAGTGAAACACTTTCAGATTAGTTCACAGCTTTGGGTTCTACAGATAGCTAACTACCCTATACAGGCTAGAATGCTGGATTTTACCATGAACCCCCGCGGTCCTCATCGAACATTGCTAACAGCTAACATACCGAATTCTACACCAAATACAAATTTGAAGGCAGTTTGGCAACTGTGATAATAATTTTGGATAAAATGGCCCTCAAACCCATTCAATTATCACGCAAAAAAATGGGACAATTAACGAGAGATCGCCGTTTACCTATGTTCTTGCACTTGCCGAAGTTGGCGAGGACCCCGCGGTCGGAGAGGAACTGGTACGCCCGGCCGACGAGCCGCATGTCATCTGCGTCGATGCAGGTGTCCAGCACCTCCCAGTCCCGCCCCGGCGACAGGGGGAGAGCCACCTGCGTAGCGGCATTCGTGGACGCTTCCGGATAAGACGCGGGCTCCACGGACTGCAGGAAGCGGAGCGCGCGGGAGAGGTCCTTGCTCTCGACGGCGTCCTCGAACTCGCTCCACTCCCTGAGGGAGCCCGCGCGGACGCGGGTCCCGGGGCGCGGCGGGCGGGACGGGAAGGGGAGGAAGCGCTTGGAGGAGGGGGAGGCCGGCTGGGAGGCGGAGAGGGCCGCGGTGGAGGTGAACGGCGAGGTGCAAGAGGTGGTCGCCATTGGTGTGGTCGCGGAGGTGGTTTGCTCTGCTTCGCTGTGACCGTCGTGGCGTCGCCCGCTGCCGGTCGTCAGGCCTGTCCGGTATGACTGATTTTTTTTAGGGGCAAGACAAAATTTTATTCATCAAACTCCACACAAGATGGGATACAAGTTGGGTCATGAGGTTGGCCAAACCAAACATAACGCTCGTGATCGAATCTAAAAGTATACTTCGCTAACTTTTATGTGCTTTATAATTCACAACACGACATTTGAAAGAAAAGTTACAAGTGAAAAAAGCTGCTTGGAATTTAATTTCACCGATAATAGCTCTATAGCTTCCTTCGACTCTGTTGAAATATATTGTCCGTCTTTCTTCATCTGTTCGGACTTTTGAATGAGTTGGCTAGAGCATAAATTCAATATGATATCAGAGCCAACAGGTCTTGGGTTCAAGACCCTGCCAACGCGGTATTAAATAAAACGATTCTGCGGCCCACATCAATCTCATGTCTAAGGACAAAAATAGCCTAAATGTGAGGGGTAGAGTTGAAATATATTGCCCACCTTCCTTCATCAGTTCAGACTTTTGGATGAGTTGGCTGGAGCATAAATTCAATAGACCCTTTGGCTATGGCATTCACCGCTAGCTGTGAGTCAGACGATATAGCGACATTTTGTAGATGCAGTTCCACTGCTAACGCAAGTGCCTCCCGACATGGGATCACCTCAAGCATGGTCGGATCATGTGAACCGTCAATCACCAATCCCGAACTTCCCAAATAATTCCCTTTGTTGTCTTTACATACTGCTATAGCCGAGCCTCTTCTTCCTAGTTAGACTCCCACGACGACATGAATCTTCCTGAACCCCGAGCTCTTGGTCTTGATGGTGGTACAATGGGTGGAACAGGCGTTGCTCGAACTGGAGTCCGCCTTCCTTCCTTGATCATGTCAAGCTCTTCGATATAACGATTGATGAAGGATTGTATCGCATGCGGGCTCTAAAAGATGCCCTCATGAATAGCTTTCCTTCTAGCTGCCCATATAGCCCACAGAGTGACAGAAAGTTTCACAAAGAGGTCATGCGACAATGTTTCCATGTGCGTGAACAGCCACTGCTTCGCATTCGGTTCGGGAGTGGATGTTATCTTTTGTGCCAGCTCCTTATCAACTAATGCCCAGGTACACCTGTACATTGTGCAGTTGACCAATGAATGCCTCCATGAATTCGGTGCTCCGCAGATATCATACGCGCTCGAATTGGTCATGTGCCCTGACATCATTAGTGTGAATCGAATGTTTCGATGACCGCCAAAGGAACATTCTAACCTTGCCTGGAACCTCGGCCTTCCACAAAGTTTTCCATGCCTTCTCCTCTTTGGCCGCTGAAAGTGCAACTAATCCCCCGGTGGTTTTGGTAATTCATAACAACATATATATCATTGATCTAATGCTTATTAAAAATAGATTTCAGAAAAGATCAATGATTGGCATCGCAAGGACATGAGATTGTGTACCCCTCAAAATGCTAAGGACATGGATTGGCAAAGCTTCAAGACTCTATATTTTCTGTTAAGTGATCCAAGATCACATTGAGTCCATAGAAAAGTCAATACTATTAAAAGGGGATGCGGTTTTGATCATGACTCAAGTGCTTAGTGATATTGCTCCAAAAATTCTCAAACACCCTCTCCAAATAACATATGTCCAAACCCTAAAATTTCATCTCGGTCCCCCTGAAAACATCTATCCCAAACCCACCAAGTTGATCCTATACACTGCCAAAGCCAAATCCTAGAATTTCGGCCTCACTGAGATTGCGATCTGTCTCACCGAGTTGCTGTGACCAAGTTTTTGTAAGCCAATTCATTCAATTCGGAATCACCGAGTTGAATTGATCGGAACTACTGGAAAAAAAAAGTCCTGCCTAAGTTATCGCTTTTCGGTCTGTCCGAGATTTCCACTTCGGTTCCACAGAAAAGCTCAATGTTCATATCTTTTACACAAATCAGTTTCAACGAGATTTTTCTCCGGTGTCATCGAGTTGAGTCAAATTGTGTAACGGTTGGATTTTGGGTGAAGGCTATAAATACCCCTCCACCCCCACCTACTCTAGGAGGAAGCGCTTGAAGGAGGGGGAGGCCAGCTAGAAAGCGGAGAGGGCCGCGGTGGAGGTGAGCGAGAGGAGCAAGAGGTGGTCGACATTGATGTGGTTGCGGAGGTGGGTTGCTCTGCTTCGCTGTGACAGTCGCGTCGCCTGCTACCGGTCGTCAGGCATGTTTGGTATGATCGAATGTTTTTGTTTTTGTGAACGGCCCACCGTATCCCCACTCACTACTAGGGAAAACCTTATACATAGAATCTTACTAGCAGCGCTCTTCAAAATACGGCGCTACTGCTATTTAGCAGCAGCACGTGCCAGAAAAACGTGTTGCTGAAAGAAAAATAGCAGTAGCGCGTCCTCTGTAAACCGCGCTACTACTATAATTGTCATGACCTTGCCATCAAGCTAGTTATAGTAGTAGCGTCGTATTCCGTACCGCGCTACTGCTATTGATGTTAGCAGTAGCGCATTTCTATAAAGCTCGTTACTACTAAGTTCAGTCCACAACTTTAGTCCCACCTCGCTCTGCGAACAGGGTGTTTACCACCTTAAATATGTTACTTCTCAAACTATCACAACCACTTGGTCTTTATTGAACTCTATGTGTAGAATTTGTGGCCGCAATATGAGAGTTCTCCGGTTCCTACCGGAGAGGACTCATATTGACAATTCAGATTGTACAAAAAGATCATTGATGGCCAATGTATTTTTGCATTGACAGACAATGTATTTTTGCATGCTTACACTTAGCGGTAGCGCTTTTTATAGTAAGGTGCTACTGCTAGGGAGTTTAGCAGCAGCGCGTTACCTAGATACGCGCTAGTGCTAAAGCCATCCTATCACTAGGCCGCCCCTCACTCTCCTCTCTCTGCTCCAACTCACTCTCCCCCGCATCGGCCCTGTCGTCTGCCGCCACCGCATTTTTGCCCCCTCCCTCCTCCATCCTGCCGCCGGCCGTCGCCCCCTCCCTCCTCCATCCTGCCGCCGTCGCCCCGCCTCCCG